>NC_084552.2:17412500-17517500 GCF_033978685.3 Nerophis lumbriciformis | reverse complement strand
TTTTTTAAAAAGCTCCAGGGAGCGACTAGGGCGGCGCGGGATCTTTCTGTGTGGAGTTTGCATGTTCTCCCTGTGACTGCGTGGGTTCCCTCCGGATACTCCGGCTTCCTCCCACCTCCAAAGACATGCACCTGGGGATAGGTTGATTGGCAACACTAAATTGGCCCTAGTGTGTGAATGTGAGTGTGAATGTTGTCTGTCTATCTGTGTTGGCCCCGATGAGGTGGCGACTTGTCCAGGGTGTACCCCGCCTTCCGCCCGAATGCAGCTGAGATAGTCTCCAGCACCCCCCGCGACCCCAAAAAAAGGGACAAGCGGTAGAAAATGGATGGATGGATGGATATATATATACAAACACACATTTATTCGCATATATACATACATATATATTAAACTCATGGTAACTCATGTGAGTTACTACAACAAATGATGGCATTAATCATGTTTATAACCAAATTAATCACACTATTTAATCTGACTGAACATGCTCCCTGACTTTAATGGCAGACGGTGGCACAGGTTGTTATACGGTCAGTGATCAGGTCAAAGATGAGTGAAGACACTCCTGTGTTCACCGGCGAATTTTACTTCAAATTACACCCTGGCTGGACTTTATAACATTTTTTTTTACCAAGGCTTTAGCAAATAAATGATTGGCAGAAGTAAAACATAAAAAAAAAAACCCTAAATGACATTTTCACAATAAAAGTGCATTGGTGTCCAAATAGCAGAATCTTTTTCTAATGTATTGAAAAACTGCAAGCGAGTGTAATTAATCTGAAAAAAAAATAATTTAACAGCAATAATATAATATCTTCCCGGGACGTAGATTTTTTTTTTTTTTTTTTTACCGACCCTGCCTTCTCCGGGTCAAAACTCTGGTTTACTTGTTTTTTTTTTTAATCAATTATCGCTTTCCGCCGTTGTTTTGTTTTGTTTATATTTGCCGGGTCAAATATCCGTCCCCGTTTATTGCGTTTTTATTGGTCGTCTTCCAAGTAATGAACTTTCCGGTATAATTTCTTAAATTTTGATTCGCCGTAAGTTTTATCAATCACAAATACTGCATTTCCGGTATTAGGACTCCCGTGTGTTATTGTTTTCGTCATGGCGAGCAATAAACCCAATAAGCGAAGCTTCAATGAAAAGTGGTTTCAGGAGCCACTTTTCAGCAAATGGCTCACTTATGAAGATGGAAAAATTATTTTTCACGCCATGTAAACGGGCTAAGAAAAAGAACACCTTTACGACTGGGTGCACTGATTTTCAAAGATCCAGCCAGCCTCACCAGGCACCAAGAATTTATCATGTTACACCTTTCCTACTTGTCTTCTCCCAGCAGACCGTGGTCGAGAAGCGCAGGGGAGACGTTCCCTCCAGGGCCGATATTTTGTCGGGGGTAACACCCTCCACTGGGTCCCTACATTTCCGGTCTTTGGTCGGAATGACGAGGCCGTCGATTTGTTACAACTCTTTATTTATGTTTTCCACAAAGCCAAGCGGACATCCACCATGCTATTTCAACTCCTGTACATGCTAGCGCTCCCTCTCCTAACTTGCTCACTCACTTAAACACATCACTCACCCCACATACTGCCATTCTTAAAGGGGAACACACAGTTTATGGCCATCACCAAGCCAGAGATGAAATGCTAGAGGCATTGAGTGCAACTGTATTAAATGACATTGAAACGAACTTGCCAAATTCTAAGTTTGTTGGCATTATTTGCCATGAAAGTGTAGATGTGGCGATTTTTAAACGACTGATGATCTACATACAGGTGAGAATAATCAATTCAATTTGTCATATGCATGTATGCCCTGGCACACGATTATCATCATTTCATGACCGAAGCAAAAGACTTGTTACACTTTTATACTGAAATAAATACACTTGCAACTTATTAAATGAAAATATAGAAAAAATACCGACAGCGGTAAAGTTTAGATCCATGAAGGAAAGAAGAAAGTGAATGAATGTTTATAAGTGAATAACTTTACATATGCATACAAATTTGTTTTCCTTTGTATTATTTTTTTAATGAATTAAGTAACGTTTATGACAACCTTTTTCCAAAACACAATATAGAATTTGAGATACGCAGTGGACGGGATATGTAGCAAAATCTTGAAAGCCATAGCAAATGTCATCACAAAACCTCTTTGTCACTGTATAAACCTGTCACTTAGTGCCGGCATTGTACCCAAAATGTCCAAAGTGGCAAAAGTAATCCCAATTTTTAAATTAGGTGTTAAAATGCTATGAACAATTATAGGCCAATTTCAATTTTAGCAATATTTTCTAAAATATTTGGGAAAGTGGTCTATAACCGACTGAATGGCTTTCTAGAAAAACTAGATATCCTTGTCCCCTCCCAATATGGTTTTCGAAAAAAAAGCACCACCTGTATGGCTATACTCGACCTCTTGGTAAGAGTCAATGACTGACTGTATTGAAGAAGGGAATGCGGTATTGGTATTTTTTGGATCTGTCGAAGGCCTTTGACACAATAGACTTTGAGATCTTACTGTATAAGCTATACCACTATGGTGTCAGAGGGGTACCTCTCGATTGGTTCTGTTTTTACCTATACGGAAGGCAACAATGTGTATGCGTCAATGATCATAACTCACCCTGTATGACCATAAATTTTGGGGTTCCCCAGGGATCCATCTTGGGGCCTCTCCTTTTCAGCCTATACATCAGTGGTCCCCAACCTTTTTGTAGCTGCGGACCGGTCAACGCTTGAAAATTTGTCCCGCGGACCGGGGATGTGGGGGAGGATATGGGGTGATTTTTTTTTATTTTTTTTTATAAAGAAATACAATCATGTGTGCTTACGGACTGTATCCATGCAGACTGTATTGATATACATTGATATATAGTGTATATATTATGTTTTTATGTTGATTTGATTAAAAAAAATAATAATAAAAAAATATTTAAAAAAAAAAAAAAAAATTTCTTGTGCGGCTCGGTGGTTGGGGACCACTGCTATACATAAATGATTTTGTAAACTCCTCCGAAACTTTTCATAAAATAATTTTTGCTGACGATACACATTTGTTTACCTCACACAGGAGCCTTCTCGATCTACAATAAACTGTCAATTCAGAGCTTGTGAAAGTGGATTCCTGGTTCAAATGTAATAAGCTCTCACTTAATGTTAATAAAACAAATGTTATTTTATTTTGTTCTAATAAAAACCGGACAAATACTAAACACTGCCATATCAACATCAATGGGCAGGAAATACAGAGAGTGAACTCCACAAAATTCCTGGGGGTCATCATTGACGAATACCTCAATTTAAAATGTCACATTAGCCATCTGTTAAACAAATTATCCAAATATGTTGGCCTGTTCTTTCACCTTCATCATTATATTCCTCTTTATGCTATACTTACTCTATACAAAACTCTCTTTGAACCACATCTAAACTACTGTAATGTCATCTGGTGTAACACTTTCCCTAGCTACCTTCACAAATTAGAATCCATGCAAAAGAAAATCATACGGGCCCTGTCATGGTTCAAGTTTAATGCCACCACTCGACATCTATTTCATAATTATCATCTCTTAAGACTGATAGAGTTCAATATTTATCACAATGCTTGTCTAACCTATCAAGTCATCCACAGGCTGAATCTCAGGCTCTGTAGCTTGGTTCCTATCTACCGTCCCAAGCATGCCCACAACACTCGCAACTTTGACCTAATATCAGGTAAACATCATCTAATGGCTTGTACTGCTCGAAGTGTTGTATGCAGGGGACCAAAGATCTGGAACCGGCTTGATGAGAGCCTCAGGATGCTGTATTCATTCTACAACTTCAAAAAGAAACTGAAATCATACCTATTAACCACCTATCTCTAATGCCCCATGTGGGGTGGACTACTGTTGGGTTGTGCATGGTTGAATGAATGTATGTATGTATGTGTATGCTTGCTTTAGTGCTCCTATTTTGTGTTTATCATATAGCGTTTTTGTGCTTGCCACCATGTGGATGTACTACCAGTCTGTGGTTGCCAGTGTTCTGTACTACATCGTAGTGTGCTGGGGGGGCAGTATATCTAAGAAGGACAGCTCCAGACTGGAGAAACTGATCAGGCGGGCCGGTTCTACGATCGGAATAAAACTGGACTCACTGGTGACGGTGGCAGAGAAGAGGACTGTGGAAAAACTAGTGAGCATCCTGGATGATGCCAGTCACCCTCTGCATACCGTTATCAGTAGCCAGAGGAGCCTGTTCAGTGCAAGACTGCTTCATCCCAAGTGCAGGACTAATAGACTCAAAAACTCCTTTGTCCCACACACCATTAGACTGTACAACTCCTCTCTGGGGGGGTACGAGGATGACAGGGGATGCAAAACAATAACAGTGCAATACTTTTTCATAACATGGTCACTACTGCCTAGTTTCTCTTGCTATATTCTTATTTTACTGTTATTTTTTTATTCTCATTGTTGCTTTTTATTTTTATTCTATTGTAATATTATTTCTATTTTGTTTCCATTTATACCCCCATTATTTACTTTTTACAATTTTGTACACTGCTGCTGGAATTTAAATTTTTCTGAGGGAACTCTCCTGAAGGAATCAATGAAGTACCATCTATCTATAAAGTACTATCTATGTTTCAGGGGACCCTTTTACTTACCACCATCCTTAAATGGATATTCACTACTGTTCTAATTGTAATATGATATTGTGAATAAACTCGAAACTCGAAACTTGAAATATAACAGGATAATGCATACATTTATCATTTGTTTTCAAAACGGTTACAAAAAAGTGGGACCCCAAAAATGTACTGTGGGATCCCATTTTTATGACTTTGAAAATCCCACTGAATGATGATTGTGCCACACTCATTCCTAACAAGGGTGATTCCATTCTGATGACAGATGTGTTGCATCTTTACAGTTGTATTCTACACCTAATCCACTCGATTCTTGCCTGGGCATGTGCGCCTTCTCCTGTTAGAGTATAAATTGTGTGGTATTTGGCACCAGTGCTCAGACTGGCTCTGACTAATTTAAGTCTATGAGCATAAACTGAGGACGCCTGGATATAACTCCATCACAGTCAGCTATTTCTTGATGATACATGACTTGTATATTTAGACTTCAAGTGAAAGTTCTGAGTGCCTCAACAATGCTATGAGGGAAATATACGTTTTTTTCATTTCAGACTTGGAGTCAGTTAGCATACTCTGTTTACCTAACCTGCTCGCTGGGAGGTTTTCTTGAACAAACTGTGACGTTTTATGTCTCCTCCTTCCTGATAAACATGAAGGAAGCTGTCAGACATGATGTCTATGTTCCTGCGTAACCCAATAGATGTCCAAACAGAATTATTCCTGTTGCCTCATGTCGGGAGAGGATTCTGAGGTCATGGTTAGTTAGATATACTATCATTATACAAGACTGCTAAGAAAATTATACCTTGTTAGTCAATAAAAACTATATATTTTAGATTTTAAAGATTTAATATTAATCAGATTTTCTGGGATGAAAAAACATTTAACAAAGAAAAATATCTTTGCGTTTTCATTTTCGTAAATATAACTAAAATCTGTGCTACATTCTGCTGAAAACCGTAGCATCCCCGAAACTGATTCACATGTCCACTGTGGAGGACGCTGGCTCTCAGGAAAATATTATTTAAATTAAACAATTGGTCTAACAAAGAGTGAACTGGGTAGAAAAAAAATATCTTGTTAGCAAAAAAAACATCTTTTTTTTAAAATCTCGATTTCATGCAGGCATTTGCTGCAATGATGTCGTCTCGGCGAAAAATAGTATTTTCTTGTCGGGAGAACAAGTTGCTATGGCTTTGAACCTGATATATCCACAATAAGCCCTTTTCTTTGTCCATTTCTGCTCGCGAACAAGTGAACAGTAGCCAAGTCCCCCCCCCCCCCGCTACGGCCCGGGCCGAGGGTCAATAAGGACGCGTGTTAAAAAATGAGTGCCTTTATTGAAATTTATATTTAACGCGTTACTATCACATTAACTCTGACGGCCCTAATATATATATATATATGTATATATATATTTATATATATATATATATATATATATATATATATACACATATATACATACATACATAAACACATATACATATATATATATACATACATATATATATATATATATATGTATGTAAACATACTTTATATATACAGTACATATAGATCAATCGCTACACCACACACATTTATATATATATATATATATATATATATATATATATATATATATATATATATATATATATATATATATATTTATATATATATGTGTGTGTGGTGTAGCGATTGATCTATATGTACTGTATATATAAAGTATGTTTACATATATATATATATATATATATATATATATATGTGTTTATGTATGTATATATATATATATATATATATATATATATATATATGTGTATATATATATATATATTTATGTACACATATACATATATACATACATACATTATATATACTATATGGGGTGTAACGATTAATCGATGTATCACTAGATCGATTTATATTCCTAAATTACGAGTATATCGATCTGTGCTCGGCAAGTTTGCCTTCAATAAGATAGGTATCAATCTAAGATTGTTTAAAAAGGGAAATTGATTGATTTTATCGATAATAGAAAAAGGAAAACATTGGATTTAAGAACTGCAGACTTTATATGAAGATTAACACTTTAAAAATACGGATGTTAGACGTTGAGTCTATTTCGCCTGTCTATGACGTCATCAAAACAAAAATGGCAAAAAACTACGGTGCCTTAGAAAGACTTCCGGAACACAACACTAATGAAGTGTGACACATAACATGCAACTGGCAGCCAAATAGAAGTCATTTCATGAGAAACAAATAAATAGAGGAGATGGATGAAGAAGCACGTCTACTCTTAAAATGTTGCTAACTGTACTTTTATTGAAATTTGCTCAAATGTTGAAAATGTGAGCAGAAATTGTTTCCTCTTGTTAATTCAATCTTAAGTGTTGGTTGCACTTTATTCAGATACGATTTGAATGGCCATTAATTGTTGCTTACTTGCTTGTTTGTATCCATACTTCATTTATACCTAATTCCCTTACAAGAAATAACAGGAATATAGGAAACTTCACTTGTGTCCAGTATCTATCTCACAGTCACACTGTTTGATTTTTTTTGCTAAAAAGTTACTAAATCGATTTCAATTCACTTAATTGTTTCAGATCGAATCGTTCTCAAAAAACTAGATCGTTCCTGAATCGTATCGTCAACAACAAATATAGAATCGAATTGTTGTTTAAACGCATCGTTACACCCCTAAAGCCACTCAACGATATTGACTTTGTGGAAATGGTGGAAGTTTGAAAAATGGCCAATTCATTTTGAATGGGAAAAATGTCCCGACAAACCGGGAATTCTGGGAAATCTGGGAATTTTTGGAATTTAATTTGTCAAGGGAAAGCCAGCTATTCCCGAACAGGCTTAACAGTTTGAAATTGGAACAGTTTGAATCGGATGAAAAATGTGGAAGGTAGTGCACGCCAAAATCTGGAGAAGAAGAAAAAGAATAAATAGATGAATTTTGGTGTAGAAAACCATATGTGTGAATGCTTTGTCCCATTCATACAATAATAAATAGATTAATTTTGGTGTAGAAAACCATATGTGTGAATGCTTTGGCCCATTCATACAATAATAAATAGATGAATTTTGGTGTAAAAAAAACCAGGTGTGAATGCTTTGGAGCATTTACACAATAATTGAGTAGCTCTGCCAGAGTGAACAAAACAACCCCAAAAAAGCTAAACCACTCTGATAAACAAATAAACAAGGTAAATAGACGACATCAAACTTGACTAATCATAACCAAGTTTCCGTATGTGAACCTGCTGAAGGATCATCACCTTTACCAGCAAAAAGACCTCTGGGGAGAGGCGGCGTGTTCAATTTCTGGTGAGTTCCACCAGGGCGTACAGCGGGATTTGGCCGGCCAGAAGTGGCGCGGTGGTACGGAGCGATCGCTTTCTAGTGACAGCCAAAATTGTAAGCAGATAAGAATGATCTCTAAAAACTATTTGTCTGCACACAAGAGTCTCTTATTAATGAAGGACGCAATGGAGCCACCCTCCCAACACACCTGCTGCACACGGGGCACGCCTCAGCTGGTTCTTAACTCCGTCTCCCTCGACTGCAATGTTGATAGTCAATTAGACTCCTAAGAAATCGAGTCGTCGAATCTTGGACTGTTTGAAGAGAGCCCTAGTCTTAACTCCGGGTTAAATTACTCAGGACTGATCGAACCACCTCCGATCAGCTGTTCTGGCCTGCTCAAGGTCGCCATATTGAAAGTTGAGTTGAGTTTGACTTTATTTCAAACATTCATGCATACAAGCATTTCCAGTTTCTCTATTCAACATGTTCAAAAAGGAGTAGGAAGAAGCAGAACTTATTTAATCTTACCACTTTTCCTTTACATAGCAATTGCTAGCACTTTTGTTCACTTCCTGTTCTCAATTTATTCACAATGTACTCCATAAATAACAATAAAAAATAGATGAATAAATATGAATTAGTGAAGTAAGCTACATGTCATATGGTGAGATAAATAAGATTATCTAGAAAATGAATGGATGGATGAAATAAATTCAGAATGTTTATCATGGTTCATCTTCTTTGTACTTTGTAAACACTTTAAGTTTGAAGAGTTTCTTGAATTGGATCATTGTTTGATTTATTTGCTTAATTTATTCCATACTTTAATCACACATACTGATATACTAAAGGTCTTAAGTGTTGTACGTGCATATAAATGTTTTAAATTACATTTTTCTCTAAGGTTATATTTCTCCTGTTTTGTTGAGAAGAATTGTTGTATATTTTTGGGTAGCAGGTTATAGTTTGCTTTGTGCATAATTTTAGCTGCTTGCAAATTCCCTATACCGTAGAATTTCAGTATTTTTGATTCAATAAATAAAGGGTTTGTATGCTCTCTATAGCCAATATTATGTATTATTCTAACTGATCTTTTTTGTAACACCGTTAATGAATGAAGTACTTTTGTAGTTATTTCCCCATATTTGTGCACAATCACTCAGATATGGTGACACCAACGAGCAGTAGAGAATATGGAGTGATTTTTGGAGTTTGCCATCCATCTGACGTCTAATCACATGGTTGTAACCTAGCTATTGGCTGGCCACCGAGTTTAGCTGGGTAGACTCCAGCATTCATGGTATAGATTCATAATGTTTCCACATTTTCTGCATCGATGCTCCATTTTCAACGCATGAATCAATTATCAGATTTCTTACATCATACACTTTTTGTATTACAGGATTTGGTTCCAAATTAGTACTTACATTTACAACATGTACAAACTTTTAATCAAAAAATACAGAAACATTTATTTTTCTTGATGTCATATTTTTGGTACATATGTTTAAATAAAGTGTATAATGTCTTCAATATAGAGGCAACTTATTTTCTATTACACTGGTATTCTCGACGTATGCATTGATGCTGGCATTAAATGTTGGTAACTTCAGTCCAACATTATTTTACTGTATTAAATGTTTTTTTTCCCCTAAAAAAATTAAATAATTCTAAATCGTAAAAAAACGATGACAATAGGTGGCTAAAAATGTAGGTAATGGAGATTCAATCTATTCTGCATAAAAAGCCCTTTAAAAACCTCGATCAACGTTTTATATGCATGGTGTAATGTAGTAACAGGCACAGTCACAATAACATGTAATATTTACATTATTTTGGTCATTTTAAGCATTGCCGGTACATTTATTTTTGGCGGCACATTGCAAGGTTCGCCATTTCCTTCGACAACAACACTACTAATCATGACAGACCTTGGGAGAGCCAACAACCACTGCTTTGGGACAAATGATGATCCGCAATCTTATATTTTTGAGTCTGAATATACGCTACAAGTTTTAGAAGCTGAGTGATATTCAGATCCGGCTCTAAGCATCTAGCACTAGTGCTAAACAATAAACAAGAAATACAAACTACGAACATATTAAAACAATCACTCACTGTACAATGTCTGCTCTCACTGGGATGCAGACTATTGGGAATTTTACTCAGGTAAAAAAACAAATCTGAAAGCAAAAAAGCATCTTATCGCCTCTTCCTGCAGATGTCTGCCGGTCATACCGTATTTTTCGGATTATAAATCGCAGTTTTTTTTCATAGTTTGGCCGGGAGTGCGATTTATACTCTGGAGCGATTTATGTGTGAAATTATTAACACATTACGGCGCATTGTCTACGTTTGGAGTAGGCAGAGTTGTTTAGAAGCGACACCGAGGAAGAACATTTCATCGGATTTAGCGATTAGGAGTGACAGATTGTTTGGTAAACGTATAGTATGTTCTATATGTTATAGATATTTGAATGACTCTTACCATAATATGTTACGTTAACATACCAGGCACGTTCTCAGTTCATTATTTATGCGTCATATAACGTACACTTATTCAGCCTGTTGTTCACTATTCCTTATTTATTTTAAATTGCCTTTCAAATGTCTATTCTTGGTGTTGGATTTTAGCAAATAGATTTCCTCCAAAAATGTGACTTATACTCTCGTGCGACTTATATATGTTTTTTTCCTTCTTTATTATGCATTTTCGGCCGGTGCGATTTATACTCCGGAGCGATTTATAATCCGAAAAATACGGTACATTGAATTTCTAAATTGACTAACTTCTTGGTTTATGGTCACAACCTTCTACTATACGGGAGAGAGGCATGATTTACAATAAAATAGATATTTGTGGAACAGACTTTTAAATAAAGTGTTTCAATTAGCCATAACCTAAATTAATCAGTTAAATTATCATAAAAATACTTTTTTTAAATTAAATTATGCAGGGATTAAACAACACGCATATTTCCTTAGAATAGATGTTCAGCTAATATTGACACTAGTTCTATTGGACAATAATTGTGACATTAATAACAATTGCAATTAGTGTAGCTAGGCTAACGTCTTACCAAACAAAGTGGGGCTAAACTACAAAAAGTTTTACTACGTTGGCTTACTTATAAACTTACCTTTCATCCAAAAGTATGTGATCTGTGAGCTGTTGACAGCGAGTTCTCAACCAAACACGCCCTGTGACAACCAACCCATGACTGCAGGAAAGGTCCACGCCATACGTCCAGGCAGGCCTGCCACTTCCGGACTGACAGAACTCTTCTCAGAATTCCCAGGAAAGTCTTCTATTAGCGCGAAAAACACTTTCTTCCCCGATGAATAATAGCTCCCAAAAATAATTATCTTCCAACTCCAAGCGAGCAACAACAAGCGAGTTTCACAGGAGAATCTACCTGTGGACGAGTGATTTTTGTTTTTTTAAAGACCCCGCCCATTTTGGCGACAAGCCACGCCCTTTTCTGTCGTAATTACCATGACTTCTTCCAATCATAAAACACTTCCATTTGAAAAAGAAATCAACTTTATTATTTAACTCATTCCTTTCCACAACCCCCTGATATATGGGAAAATAAGTTAACTTTTCGAATCTAAATGATTATATATATATATATATATATATATATATATATATATATATATATATATATATATATATATATATATATATTAACATATGCATATATATGCATAAGTACAAGTATAACATATATACATTTATATAATATCATACATTGGGTTTAAATAGGTATTGTATTATTTGAAATATTTTTAAGTAAAAAAAAAAGAATACTATGAAATACTGTATATATATATATGTATGTATATATATATATATATATATATATATATATATATATATATATATATATATATATATATATATATTAATATATACATATATATGCATAAGTACAAGTATAACATATATACATTTATATAATATCATACATTGGGTTTAAATAGTTAAATAATTATATTATTTGAAATATTTTTAAGTAAAAAAAATGAATACTATGAAATACTGTAAATTATTGTAGAAAAATGATGTATCACTACAATATACTAGTGATAATAGCATGTAGAAAAAATATCCCCCTTGAATAAAATGCTATTCAAAAATGTCACATTATTGTTTTTAGCATTTCAATAAGCGTTTTAAATCAATGTTAATTATTGTATTAAATATTTAAATACTTACAAAATATGTAAAGGTATAAAAAAACAATACAATGAACTGTTATGCACAGTACATTATTTTTTATTCATATATTTAAATTTAACTATAGTTCAGTTACTCATGATAGGGTTTTTTATTTTTTTTATTTTATTGTTTTCTATATTTCATCAGGATTTTAAGTTCCTATTTTACAAGATTTCATGTTATTTAACATGTATTTCCAGAGCTTATACTTCCAAACGACTTGCAGCGCTTGCACATATAATAAACAATACAAATGAGAATAAAAAATTTGATCATTCATCAAATAGTTCTAAAAATATAAAATTATACACAAGTACATTATTTTTTCCATTACTAATTAATTATGTAATAAGTATTACTATTGTATTGCATTGTAATATCAGATCACTATCATTTGAAAAGACAAAATGTATTTATGTTCTATAAACCGTTTCTACCATGACTCATTACAAAATGTTTATATATATCTTCTGGTTTCTTTGTTCTCATCTGATTTGAAATATAAATTGTTTGAATCTCGAATGTCTTGAGTGGGTTTCTCCCACTCCATACTTACTGTTGCATGGCAGGTTTAACAGGATTGTTGTTCCTGTTTGTGACGTCTCTGTTTGTGATGCAAATGCACAAAGGCTCTACAGCACTGCCTGCCTGCACTTTGCACTTCCTGGCACAGTTACTCCTCCTTTGCTCAGCTCGGATTAGTCACCAAACAATCTGCTTCAGTTCATTTGTCACCTTCCTTCCAGCAGTGTGGGAATTTTGAGTGGGTGAGGATGCAATGGGGATTTCTGTTGTTCTGCAGACTGAGAAATATGATAGTCTTTGTATAATTTTGACATGATACTAGTGCCACAGGTCTGGGTGGGATTGTATTTTTAAGTATAAACTTGCTCAATATTCATTCTAATAGATCAATTTCACTTGTTATCAAGTATTTTTAGTTTCTTGTATTCAAACAAGTTTGTTAGTTATAATAGATTAATTTAGTTTGACCTTAGGTGAAAGTAAAATCAACCGACTACTGTACACTGTTGCTCGTGACCAGTCTTCCCCTCAGGGAATAAAACACACTGGTCAATCCCAAATTCTTTTGGATGGCATATATGTTGAGTGAAAAGGACCCCAGAGACAGAATGGTACTTGGCCAAGTTTTACTAAAGCTTTAGGATGTCACGACCAGAACAGGACTCTGAACACAGATGCAGGATTTTAAGACAATATATTTATTTGCACAAGGGAAGGGGTCCAAAACAGGAGAAATAAACAGGCTATAAAAACACAACTGACCTGAGCTCTAAACTAACAAAAATATCAATAACTCAAAAACGCTCCGTCTACGGAGGGAAAAAGGGGCTGTGAACAAAAAACTACTAAGTATAACAAAAACCGCTCCAATGGAGGTGATGCTAGGAAGCTAATCTTACCTGAGAAAACTTACAAATCAAAATACTCCCATGGATCCAAAAAAGATACAAGAAACGTGGCTGTGGACAATGCTATGGCAAGGGAACGCTGGAGGTACGCACATGAAGTAACGAGACACTCTGGCACAAGACAAGAGGAGGACGAGACATTTATACACATGAGGGAGTGTGACACAGGTGGGAACAATCAGGCAATCAGGAGAGACATCAGACCAGTGAAACAGGAGGAAGGGCAAGTGACCTGAAACGAGAGGGAGAGTTAACCTTTCAAAATAAAACAGGAAATGGCAAGACAACATAACAGACGAAACCCAGACAAGACTTCACCCAGGTGTGACAGAATCCCCCCTTCTAGGGCCGACTCCTGACGGCCCAGGGACCTCAGGGTGGAGTCTATAGAAGTCCCGGATCAGGGAGGGGTCATCAATGTTCCGTTGGGGAATCCACTGTCTCTCTTCTGGACCGTACCCCTCCCAATCCACCAAGAACTGTCTACCTCGACCTCTTTTGCGTACCGCTAAAAGTTTCTTGACCCGGTACAGAAGTCCTCCGTCTACAGCTTCCAGCGGCGGTGGGGGGGGGGGGGGGGGGGGGGGGGGGACCATGGGGCTTTCTTTGGCAGGCTTGACTTGGCTGACATGGAAAGTAGGGTGGCCGCGGAGCGACCTGGGTAGGCGGAGGCGTACTGCTGCTGGATTGATGACCTTGGTGATGGGGAAGGGACCCACGAATCTGGGCGCTAATTTCTTGGAGGGAACCTTGAGGTGCAGGTCTTTGGCGGATAGCCATACTCTCTGTCCTGGCCGGTAATCAGGTGCTGGGCGCCGCTTCCGGTCGGCTGATTTCTTGACCCGATCTCCTTGGCGAGCGAGCACTTGTCGGGCCGCAAGCCAAATACGACGGCATCGGCGCACCAGGGCGTGGGCGGAGGGCACGGAAACTTCTGGCTCTGAGTCTGGGAACACTGGCGGTTGGTAGCCGTAGACACACTTGAAGGGGGAGAAACCAGTGGCAGAGGTAGGCAAGGAGTTATGGGCATATTCCACCCAGACCAGGTGGGAACTCCACGTTGTTGGGTTCTGGGACACGAGGCATCGGAGGCCGGTTTCCAGTTGTTGATTGAGGCGCTCGGTCTGGCCGTTTGCCTCCGGGTGGTATCCTGATGTCAGGCTGGCTGTAGCCCCGATGAGCTTGCAGAACCGTGAGATGAATTGGGGCCCCCGGTATGATACAATGTCTGTGGGAAATCCATGAATTCTAAAAACGTGTTGCATCAATATCTGAGCAGTCTCCTTGGCTGTGGGCAACTTTGGCAAGGCAATAAAATGTGTCATCTTTGAAAATCGATCGACCACGGTGGTGTTACCTCTTGAGACCGGGAGGCCAGTGACGAAGTCCATAGAGATGTTAGACCACGGTCTGGAAGGGATAGGCAGCGGCTGTAAAAGTCCAACACGTGGCCCAGAGGATGTTTTGTTACGAGCGCAGACCGGACACGCCTCGATGTACTGCCGGACCCCCGACTCCATGGATGGCCACCAGAACCGCTGTGAGATCATAAACATAGATCTCCGGACCCCCGGATGGCAGGTAAGCAGCAAGGTGTGAGCCCAATGGATCACCTGTGGGCGCAGACTGACCGGGACAAACAGGCGATTCTCTGGGCACCCACTAGGTGGAGGAGTCTCACCATTAGCGTGCCTTACCTCTCGTTCTATCTGCCAAGTGACCGCTCCAACCACACAGTTCAGTGGAAGGATGGGTTCTGGTACCTTGGCAGCAGGCTCGGGGTCGTAGAGGCGTGACAAAGCGTCTGACTTGACGTTGCGGGACCCCGGCCTGTAAGACAACGTGAAGTTAAAACGATTGAAAAACAATGCCCACCTGGCCTGACGTGAATTCAGTCTCTTGGCGTTTCGAATATATTCCAAGTTCTTGTGGTCAGTCCAAACTATGAAAGGATGTTGTGCCCCCTCTAACCAATGTCGCCACTCTTCCAGCGCTACCTTGACCGCCAGAAGTTCCCTGTTGCCAACATCATAGTTACGTTCTGCAGGGCTCAACCGGCGAGACAGAAAAGCACAGGGGTGGGTTTTGCCATCTGCCTCCAGTCTTTGGGATAAGACCGCCCCAACTCCCTCGTTCGACGCGTCCACCTCGACCACAAATTGGCGTTGTGGATCTGGTAGCGCGAGGATGGGTGCAGTCGTGAAGCGGCGCTTGAGATCCTGGAACGCCCTCTCTGCCTCCGGAGACCAGTGGAAGCGCACCTGTGGAGAAGTCAAAGCATGGAGAGGGGAAGCTATTGCGCTAAAGCCTCTGATAAATCGTCTGTAGAAGTTCGCAAAACCGAGGAATTGCTGAACCTTCTTACGACTATCAGGTGTTGGCCACTTGGCGACTGCGCTAACTTTAGCCGGATCCATCTGTACACTTCCAGGGGCTACAATGAAGCCCAGGAAGGAGATGGTGTCGGCATGGAATTTGCACTTTTCAGCTTTTACGTACAGGTGGTTTTCCCGGAGCCGTTGCAAAACCTGGCTAACATGGTGTCTGTGAATGTCCAGATTGTCAGAATAAATTAGTATGTCATCAAGATAGACGAAAACATAATTGTCCAAAAAGTCTCTCAGCACATCATTAATCATAGCCTGAAAAACGGCAGGGGCATTAGTGAGACCAAAAGGCATTACTAAATATTCGTAGTGGCCACTAGGGGTGTTAAATCCGGTTTTCCACTCATCACCTTCCCTAATGCGAATGAGGTGATAAGCATTGCGTAGGTCAAGCTTGGTAAAAACTTTGGCCTGCTGGAGCTGATCGAAAACTGATGACATTAATGGCAGAGGGTACCGATTCTTTATTGTTATGTCGTTGAGGGGACTATAGTCTATACACGGTCGCAGGGTGCCGTCTTTCTTGGATACAAAGAAAAACCCTGCTCCAGCAGGTGACGATGAGGGACGGATGAGTCCCGTCTTAAGTGAGGACTGTATGTAGTCTTTCATAGCATGTTTTTCGGGACCTGAAACCGAATATAGGCGCCCCTTGGGGATGGTAGATCCGGGAATGAGGTCTATAGCACAATCGTAAGGACAATGTGGTGGGAGCGATGTAGCTTTTACCTTATTAAAGACCTCCTTCAGGTGGTGATAGCAAGGAGGTACTGACGTCAAATCTGGGTGCTGTGGTTCTATGGTAAAGTGAGCAGAAACAGAGTTTATATTTGTGGTGGTTCTTGCTGGGGCACTAACCCTCATACACTTCCCCACGCAGTTCCTTCCCCAGCCCCTGATTTTGCCTGTGGGCCAGTCTATGTGGGGGTTGTGGTAAACGAGCCATGGATGTCCCAATACCAGGGTGCGTGCTGGTGAGTGAAACAAAAAAAAGTTCAATAGTTCGTGGTGATTATCAATGTCTATGGCTACGGGTTCTGTGACATGGGTGATCGTGAATAAAGCGCTACCATTAAGGGCGCTAGCCTTAAGGGGGGGTGTGATGGCCCTTGTTTTTACTCCCAATTTCTTGGCTAAACCCCAGTCCATCAAGCTCTCATCGGCCCCAGAGTCAATTAAAACATGCATAACCACACTAATAGTCATTGGTTACCTTAATGGGTGTCAAGGTACGCACGGTAGCACTTGAGGCAGGATTCTGATCCCTCACCTGGGTCGACTTGGAAGGGCAGGCAGCCACGAGATGCCCCACCTCCCCACAATAGAAACATCGCCCCTCCTTGAGGAGAGGTTGGCGCTCTACCAGAGGGAGTCTTGCCCGGCCCAACTGCATGGGCTCCTCTCCCCTCTCAGGCAGGGAATAGGGAAGCCATACTGTTGGTTGAGGACCTGGAGTAGAACTGGTGGTGAGGGAAAACTGCGGCTGGTGGTCTGGATCCGTCGGACGGCCTCCTTGGAGAAACTTGAACTCCTGTAGTCGTTGGTCTGTCCTGATGGCGAGGGTGATGAGGTCGTCCAGGTTCGCGGGTAGGTCTCTGGGTAGAAGTCGCTCCAGAAGCGGGCCGGCCAGCCCCTTGAGGAAGACGTCATAGAGTGCTGTAGTGTTCCATCCGCTGTCTGCGGTCAGTGTTCGAAAACGAATGGCATAATCAGAAGCTGATTCTTTCCCCTGACAAATCCTACTTAGCTCTCTGGCCCTTTCGCGCTCAGTTGAGACAGGATCAAAAGTCTTTTGGAGAGTCTCTGTGAAGTCTTGGAGTGAGCTGCATATGTGAGAGCCCCTGGACCACTCAGCCATGGCCCATTTCCTTGCTCACCCCGCCAGATAAGAGATCATAAAAGACACCTTAGCACGATCGGTGGGAAAGGCGTGGGGCGAGAGCTCCAAATGCATCTCACAGTTTATGATGAATTCTTTGCATTGTCCGGGTTCGCCCGCAAAGCGTTCTGGAGGGGCTAATCGGGCTCCCACCCCACTATGAATGGTGGGGAGTACCTGAGTCATGGGGGATGGCTGCGGCTCAGGCACAGGGGGTGCGGGACCAGGCTTGGTCATTTGGGTGAGCAAAAGTTGCACCTGTTCCGCAAGTTGGCCCACCTGGGAGGTAACAGCGGTCTGAAAGTTCTCTTGGATTCGGGCGATCCCCTGGATTACCTGGCCCAAGACTGCCACCTGCTCCTCATGAGCGGAGAGGCGGGATTCCTGCGCATGAAGGGTCGCGGCCCACTGCTTCGATCCTGCTGTGTCCATACTGGCCAGAGTGTACTGTCACGACCAGAACAGGACTCTGAACACAGATGCAGGATTTTAAGACAATATATTTATTTGCACAAGGGAAGGGGTCCAAAACAGGAGAAATAAACAGGCTATAAAAACACAACTGACCTGAGCTCTAAACTAACAAAAATATCAATAACTCAAAAACGCTCCGTCTACGGAGGGAAAAAGGGGCTATGAACAAAAAACTACTAAGTATAACAAAAACCACTCCAATGGAGGTGATGCTAGGAAGCTAATCTTACCTGAGAAAACTTACAAATCAAAATACTCCCATGGATCCAAAAAAGATACAAGAAACGTGGCTGTGGACAATGCTATGGCAAGGGAACGCTGGAGGTACGCACATGAAGTAACGAGACACTCTGGCACAAGACAAGAGGAGGACGAGACATTTATACACATGAGGGAGTGTGACACAGGTGGGAACAATCAGGCAATCAGGAGAGACATCAGACCAGTGAAACAGGAGGAAGGGCAAGTGACCTGAAACGAGAGGGAGAGTTAACCTTTCAAAATAAAACAGGAAATGGCAAGACAACATGACAACAGACGAAACCCAGACAAGACTTCACCCAGGTGTGACATAGGAGACCAGCTCTTACAACGCGACAATAGCATCAGCAAGAAGAGGTCTAAATTCAAACAAAAAGAATCAGCTTATGTAGAGCGAAAACAGACCCTCTCGCCCAAAAAGAAGCACAGCTGCTTCTTCAAAAGAGATAAGAAACTGGCCAAAACAGCTCTGTAAGCCGAGAAACAGGAGCCCTTTAGACAAAACAAAGAGTTTACTAGCGGACATAAGATAAAAGCAAGGAGGTCATGAGAAGACACTCTACATGGGAAAATACTATAGCTGCTTCAAACATGACTATGGATTAAATAAGAACACTTAAAATTATATCTTTCTCACAACACCTAACTAACTTGTCCAAATACAAGAAACAAAACATATATTGCACAATATAGTATTTAGCTATTGTTAGTTATGTATCCTGTTTTACATCTAAAACATTAACACAGTGTCTTTTTATTGCAGTAGTACAGCCCCTTGATAAAATAATATGGAATTAAGACTTGTGTGATGTTCATTTCGTAGTTTAATTTTGTAGAACAAAAGCAGAAATCAGACATGACATAAAACTAATTGCAACTTGAAGTATTAATCAAGAATGTACATTGTGATAGTCGTGAACAGTTTAATTATTAGATCAAGCAGAGTGAGAAAAATATGGAATCACTCATTTCTGAGAAAAAAATGATGGTACCACCCTGCAAATGTTCATTTCCAAAGCTTACACTTGCATCACATTAGATATGTTCATTAGTCTGCAGTTAAAAAGGGTGTTCACACCTTGGAGAGCTGTACGCACCAGGTGGATTAGTGTGAATCATGGCTCCAACACAAGGGATGTCAATTGAAACAAAGGAGAGAATGATCAAAAATATTCGAAAAGGTAATTCATCACTCCATTTTGCAAAATATGTGTATTGTTCACAGTCAGCTGTGTCTAAAATCTGGGCCAAGTACCAACAACATGGGAATGTTGTCAAATGCAAGCCCACTGGTAGACCAAAGAAAATAATGAAAGCGTCAAGACAGAACACTTCAAGCAATATGTGTTGAAAACAGAAAATGCACAGCAAAAAAAATAAATGAAGAACAAATGTGAAGAAACTGGAGTCACCGTCTGTGACCGAACTGTGAGAAAGCGCCTAAAAGGAAATTGGATTTACATCAAGGAAGGCTGAAAGAAAGCTGTCATGAACTACTAAACAGGAAAAAAAAAACTAGTTACCATGGGCTAAGGAAAAGCAATGGTGGTCTATGGATGAAGAAATTAATCGCAAATCTGATCCATTGAGATTGATGCTGATTTCCACAGTCATTGGTGATGTGGGCTGCATGCCAGATAACGGCACTGGGGGAATGGCTGCCATTACATCTTCAATAAATGCACAAGTTTACATTGGCATTTCGGACACTTATCCCTTTGATAATGATTTTTAAGATGATCATGCATCCTGATATAGAGCAAACACTGTAAAAAGGTTATTTGAAGACATATATCTAAGGTCAATATCAGGGCCGGATCTCAATCGAACTGAAAGACTGTGGTGGAAATTGAAGAAGTTGGTCCATGGCAAAACTCCAACCTGCAAAGCTGATCCGACAACAGCAATCAGAGAAAGTTGGAGCAAGATTGATGAAGAGTACCGATGTACTCGTTCATGCTCCAGAAACTGTAAAGCTGAACTAAAAGTCAGCAGTGGAGCAACAAAGTACTAGTTAGTGGTTTGTTGTAATGTTTTTTGTTTGTTTGCTTTTCAGAATGGAGTGATTACACCATTCCATATTTTATCACTGTGTTTAATCTACAAATTATTATTGTTACTGACCACTCCAATTTATATTCTTGGTTTCCAGTGTTTCTTAAAGTTTTGAAATGACAGTAGTTTAGTGTCATGTCGATCGCCTGCTTTAAAAATACAAAAGCCTTTGAATTGATTTCGTCATTGCAGAAATTTAAAGTGATTTGGATTAGCCTTTTTTGTCTGTTTGAATTTTGTATCTTAGCCCATCTTTTTTATTATTATTATTCATTGTGGGTTTTTTTATATTCTATATGTATTTGCTTTACTTTTCTTTCCTTTGCATGTTTTGCGAAAGACAGTATTTGCTCAACCTGATGTATGTTTGAAATTGTTGAGATTTGTTGAAAGTGCCTTGGTTTTTATGTACATTGAGAATATAAATTTGTTCAATTTAAAAAAAAAGAAAGAAAAAAAAGAAAGAAAAAGCTGTCCTGTTCTTTAGCACACATTGACTTCAACACGATTATTATCACCACAACAGAACCTATTAACAATTATTTACATGTTATTGATTGAGTTTACCATATTTAAGTGAATAAATACGAATAATACGGAACCGGAAGTTGTAGTTTAACGTGTCGTTCGAGCACATGAATATGATGCTGTGTTCCAAACTTGGATTATTTACGGAACTTGTGTGAGCCTTTGGCTTTACATTTTATTACATGTATATATTTTGCATTCCATTTTAGTTACTTTATTGAGTTTACAACCCCGTGGCGCTCTTTTGTACTGTTTCTGTATTTGTTTTGATTATTATTATTCTTGATTATATGTAAATATTGCATGTTATAAATAAAGGTTTATAAAATAAAATAAATAAAATAAATAAAAGCACATGAACTACATTATTCAAAAATAAAAATAAATGTTTTTTATGGATCACTGCTGTAAAATAATATTGTGGTAATTGTGTATTTATTTCCTGAATAAAGGATCTCATCTAAATAAAATAAAAAAAACCAATATGAAAATGTGATTAGTGAGCAGCGTTTCGCCTTGTTTACGTCATCAGGTAGCGACAATGTTTTTGCCGTATTTTGGTACTTCAAACGCACCAAATTGTGGATTTTACACTGACTTTTACGACCAGATTAGGGTTAGGTGATTGAACTAAATAAACATCTGTTTTCTTCAAATCAAATATATACTTTTATATTGGAATACGAGCTCCAAGGGCCGGTTTTGCAACACCGGAAAGTTAGCTAGCGAGCTAACTAAAGGTACGCACGTTTCGTTGTGCGTCTCTTCATCTTGAATATGCCTAAATTATTCGACATTGAATTCCCAGAAGAGTGTCAAACCAACCCCGATAGGTTCTGGTCGGCTGTTGACGTGTGGTTAAAAAAGCCTCATGTCGTCAACAAGCGGCTATGCGGGGTAAAAGAGACAGAAAGTCAAAATGTGAACGGCGCAGTATTGAGTTTGGTGCTAGGCAATGATGAACTTCCTAAGGACGTGTTAAACTTCATCACCACGGCATGTACACACACACTTTCCTACAATATAAGGACTTTTATTCCAAAAGTTAACATTTATGGGACCCACCTGCACAAAGAGATTGTTGTTAAAGGTAAGTGGTTCAATCACATTCCATTTAAATGTTTTACGTTCTTTATTAACTTGTTATTTTCTTCAGATTTTGAATGCCAGAAAGTGACATTTATTCCATTTGAGGAGGACGAAGAAGGGAAAGTGTCTCTGAAAAAGTGCAACGTTTACCAGATTCAGCTGCGCCTTACAGACTGTGAGCAATTGTGAGTGTCGACGTTTACTCAACTGCAGAAAGTATCCTTTCATCTAATTGTCTACGGCTTGTCCCTCTGAGGATATATATATATTAGGGCTGGGCGATATGGCCTTTTTTTAATATCGCGATATTTTAAGGTCATATCGCGATACACGATATATATCTCGCCTTAGCCTTGAATGAACACTTGATGCATATAATCACAGCAGTATGATAATTCTATGTGTCTACATTAAAACATTCTTCTTCATACTGCATTAATATATGCTACTTTTAAACTTTCATGCAGAGAAGGAAATCACAAAAAAATAAAATCACTATTTATTTCATACGGTGTTGATCTGGAAATGTTTGCCTCTGCATTTTGATGGTGTGGACGTGTGGCACCAAACAGAGATATTGACGTGCGGAGTAAGCACTCTTCATTGCCTAGCAGGTGACTTTTCAAATGATGCTACATATTAGCAGTGTAGCCGAGTGTTCTGGGTTCGCCTATACCAGGGGTCGGCAACCCAAAATGTTGAAAGAGCCATATTGAACCAAAAATACAAAAACAAATCTGTCTGGAGCCGCAAAAAAATAAAAGCCATATTACATACAGATAGTGTGTCATGAGATATAAATTGAATTAAGAGGACTTAAAGGAAACTAAATGACCTCAAATATAGCTACAAATGAGGCATAATGATGCAATATGTACATATAGCTAGCCTAAATAGCATGTTAGCATCGATTAGCTTGCAGTCATGCAGTGACCAAATATGTCTGATTAGCACTCCACACAAGTCAATAACATCAACAAAACTCACCTTTCATGCACAACCTTAAAAGTTTGTTGGACAAAATGAGACAGAAAAAGAAGTGGCATAAAACACGTCCTAGAAAGTCGGAGAAAGTTATACATGTAAACAAACTACGGTGAGTTCAAGGACCGCCAAAATTAGTAGGACAAAACGGCGCTCGCCAAATACTCAAATCAGTGAAGCATGTTTAATATAAACAGTGTGCTTTATAACAATTAGGGAGGTTTATGTCATGTTTGTCCTCCCACAGAAACCATATTAAAACAAAAAATATATTTTTTCCCCGTCATCTTTTTCCATTTTTCATACATTTTTGAAAAAGCTCCAGAGAGCCACTAGGGCGGCGCTAAAGAGCCGCATGCGGCTCTAGAGCCGCGGGTTGCCGACCCCTGGCCTATACTGTGTACTTATCTAATAAAATAATAAACGGGAGACATTAGAGCAGGTTCGGTAGCCACCGCTTCTTTAATGTCAACATCACACACCTCCTTCCACAACCACACACACCCTACATCACAACCCTACGGCAAAAACTCTGGAGGGACAAAACTCCTCCTCCTTACCTAACACACTCCGGTAACTTGGGACACCCTGAACTGTTTGTTACAGCAGTAATGCTACTTTTTATAGCAACGCTTTTGCCCCACACTTGACAAATTACGGTTGTCTGTTCGACATATTCCCACTTGAAGCCAAACCACCACCAGACGATGGACCCCCTGCTGTTTTTCTTGGGAATTAATTATTCCTCCATTTGTTACCAGATTCGCACCTTCTTTCTCTTGTATTACCTCTCGCACCACTCCGCTAGCATCACAGCTAACATTAGCCATGCTGCTACCTCTCTGCTCGGGGAGGACGTATACGTATGTGACGTGTGTAAGAAGGTGCGCTTGTCTGTCTGTGAGAAGGATAGACCGGAAAGTGCGAGGAGAGCCTGTAGTGTAATGCCCGCAGCTAAAAGCAACTGCGTGAGAATGTATACTCGATATCACGATATAGTAATTTTCTATATCGCACAGAGACAAACCCGCGATATATTGCGTATATCGATATATCGCTCAGCCTTAATATTTTATATATATATATATATATATATATATGTATGTATGTATGTAAGTGTATATATGTGTATGCGTATGTATATGTGTATGTATATGTACAATACAGGCCAAAAGTTTGGACACACCTTCTCATTTCAATGCGTTTTCGTTATTTTCATGATTATTTACATTGTAGATTGTCACTGAGGGCATCAAAACTATGACACTTGTGAAGTGAAAACCATTTCAGGTGACTGACTACCCCTTGAAGCTCATTGTGAGAATGCCAAGAGTGTGCAAAGCAGTAATCAGAGCAAAGGGTGGCTGTTTTGAAGAAACTAGAATATAAAACATGTTTTCAGTTATTTCACCTTTTTTTGTTAAGTACATGCGTTCATTCATATTTTTTAGGGCTGCGAATCTTTGGGTGTTCCATGATTCGATTCAATATCGATTCTTGGGGTCACGATTCGATTATAAATAGATTTTTCTTTTGATTCAACGCGATTCTCGATTCAAAAACGATATTTTTCCGATTCAAAACGATTCTCTATTCATTCAATACATAGGATTTCAGCAGGATCTACCCCAGACTGCTGACATGCAAGCGGAGTAGTAGATTTTTGTAAAAAGCTTTTATAATTGTAAAGGACAATGTTTTATCAACTGATTGCAATAATGTAAATTTGTTTCAACTATTAAATGAACCAAAAATATGACTTATTTTACCTTTTGTGAAAATATTGGACACAGTGTGTTGTCAAGCTTATGAGATGCGATGCAAGTGTAAGCCACTGTGACACTATTGTTATTATTATTTATTTTTTATTTTTTTATTTTTTATAAATGTCTAATGATAATGTCAATGAGGGATCTTTAATCACTGCTATGTTGAAATTGTAACTAATATTGACACTGTTGTTGATAATATTCATTTTTTGTTTCACTACTTTTGGATTGTTCCGTGTCGTGTTTGTGTCTCCTCTCAATTGCTCTGTTTATTGCTGTTCTGAGTGCTGCTGGGCCGGGTTTGGTTTTGGAATTGGATTGCATTGTTATGGTATTGCTGTGTATTGTTTTGTTGGATTTATTAATTAAAAAGTTAAATTAATAAAAATAAAAAAATAGAAAAAAATAATAATTAAAAATCGATTTTTGAAAAATGAGAATCAATACTGAATCGCACAACGTGAGAATCGCTTTTTTCCCCCACACCCCTAATATTTTTTATGCTTTCAGTGACAATCTACAATGTCAATAGTCATGAAAATAAAGAAAACACATTGAATGAGAAGGTGTGTCCAAACGTTTGGCCTGTACTGTATGTATGTGTGTGTATATATATATATATATATATATATATATATATATATATATATATATATATATATATATATATATATATATATAATTTAACATATTACACTGAGCTAAAAAATGATAACTGTGCTTTACAATTGTAACTTATGTTTTTTTACCATCCTTTCAACTTTAATAGTTATGTTTTATTTAATTGTAGTTACAAGAAAAAGTTAAAGTACCAGTAATGTGGAAAACAAGTTGCCTCTATATTTAAGCTATTTATCATACATATCTGATGTATGACACCGAAAGACTTACACAGTTTGAGAGTAAATAAACATGATAGTATAGTATCAATCTCATGGACATTCCCGAGCCATTTTGAGAGATAATGAGATAGCCAGGCACGTGATCTCATGACATAGAGGTAAGAACCGCAGATCCCTTCCCCATCAACAACAATGATAAATCATGCAGACTTTGTGGTAGCCAATAACGATTACTTTGGGACAAATGATGATCCAGAGCCTTATATTTTTGATCCCGAATATTGTGAAGGCAAACTACACATTTTAGAAGCTCTGCTAAACACATCCAACTTTAGTGAAACACTAACATCATGTAGCAGTATTGCCAACTGCTAAACAAGATATACAAACATAATAAAACAATCACTTGTCTGCTCTTACTTTGATGATGACTGATAGGATGTTGATATCTTCCTATTTAGATCAATAATTTATTTTAATCCACATGAAGGGTTAAAAAAGTTTCTGCAGACACCGTCTTCGATTGTGTGTTTGTCTCCATCGCCGGGTGTAAATTGAATGTCACAGGTGAACAAATTCTAGAGTCATGGCTAAATCCTCCAATTATCCAGATGAGAGGCATGATTTATAATCTAGAATAACTCTGACGAGCCGAGAAGCGTTGCAGCAGTAGCAGCAAACAAGACATGCTGCCATGCTTCTTATTCTTTACAGTTTCATGGCAGTTTGAATCCATATATGTTGCATCTTCAGTTTCATTTCATAATTACATTAAAGTCTCTCCTTGAGTCCAGCGCAGCATGAACTATAGCTAGCTCTCGCTTATCAATGCTACTACTACAGTTAGGTCCATAAATATTTGGACATTGACACAATTTTCAGTATTCCAGCTCTGTACAACACCACAATGGATTTGAAATGAAACAATCAAGATGTGCTTTAAGTGCAGACTTTGAGCTTTAATTTGAGGGTATTTACATCCAAATCAGGTGAACGGTGTAGGAATCACAACACATTTTATATGTGCCTTACACTTTTTAAGGGACCAAAAGTAATTGGACAATTGGTTACTCAGCTGTTCCATGGCCAGGTATGTTATTCCCTTGTTTTTTTTCATTTATTTCATTTACAAAGAGCAGATAAAAGGCCTGGATGTCATTTCAAGTGTGGTATATTAATTTGGAATCTGGGGAGGCCATCTCTCAATATGAAGTCCAAAGAGCTGTCACTATCAGTGAAGCAAGCCATCATTAGGCTGAAAAATCAAAACAAAGCCATCAGAGAGATAGCAAAACATGAGGTGTGGCCAAACCAACTGTTTGGTACATTCTTAAAAAGAGAGAACGCACTGCTCAGCTCAGCAACACCAAAAGACATGGAAGACCACGGAAAACAAGTGTGGTGGATGACAGACAAATCCTTTCCCTTGTCAAGAAAACGCCCTTCACAACAGTTGGCCAGATGAAGAAAAGTCTCCAGGAGGTAGGTGTATCTGTGTCCAAGTCAACAATTATGAGAATACTTCACTAGAGGAAATACAGAGGTTTCATCACAAAGTGTAAACCATTGGTGAGCCTCAAAAACAGGAAGGCCAGATTAGAGTTTGCCAAGAAACATGTAAAAGAGCCCGTGCAGTTCTGGAACAACATCTTATGGACAGATAAGACAAAGATCAACTTGTACCAGAATGATGGAAAGAGAAGAGTATGGAGAAGGGAAGGAACTGCTCAAGATCCAAAGCATAGCACCTCATCAGTGAAGCATGGTGGTGGTAGTGGCATGCATGGCTGCCAGTGGAACTGGATCTCTTATATTTCTTGATGATGTGACAGCTGACAAAAGCAGCATAATGAATTCTGAAGTGTTTCGGGCAATATTATCTGCTCATATTCAGCCAAATGCTTCAAAACTCATTGGACGGTGCTTCACAATGCAGATGGGCAATGACCCCAAGCATATTGCGGAAGCAACCAAAGAGTTTTTTAAGGCAAAGAAGTGGAATTTTCTGCAATGGCCAAGTCAATCACCTGACCTGAATCCCATTGAGCATGAATTTCACTTGTTGAAGACACAACTGAAGGGAAAATGCCCAAAGAACAAGCAGGAAGTGAAGACAGCTGCAGCAGAGGCCCGGCAGAGCATCACCAGCGACCAAACCCAATGTCTGGTGATGTCTATGGGTTCCACACTTCAGGCTGTCATTGACTGCAAAGGATTTGCAACAAAGTATTAAAAAGTGACAATTTGATTTATGATTATGTTAGTTTGTCCAATTACTTTTGGTCCCTTAAAAAGTGTAAGGCACATATAAAATGTGTTGTGATTCCTACACCGTTCACCTGATTTGGATGTAAATACCCTCAAATTAAAGCTCAAAGTCTGCACTTAAAGCACATCTTGATTGTTTCATTTCAAATCCATTGTGGTGTTGTACAGGGCTGGAATACTGAAAATTGTGTCAATGTCCAAATATTTATGGACCTAACTGTATATTTATATAGTGACTCTAAGCGTTTTACATTAAGAAAGGCTTTTACACTTCTACATTTACACCAGTGTTTGTGGAACTGGCAGCAAGGTGAGCGAAGTGTCTCGCCCAAGAACAAAACAGCCGTAACTTGGATGGCGGAAGCTGGATACGAACCAGGAACCCTCAAGTTTTTGGCAGGCCAGTCTACCATCTGAGCTGTCTACTATCTTGTATTTCTCTCTGGCACTCATCGAGGGTGGACGCTCCCCTTCCCTCTCCCTTATCTCTCCTGCTTGCTTCTTTGTCTTGTCTTAACTTTGTTGTTGCCTCTTTTTGCACTGCTCTCCAAATCTAAACATTGGAACTATTTAACTGGCCTCAACGAAATTGACAAGATCTTGGGTTTGGGGGAACCTGTTTGTCGTGACGGAGCGGTTGTTGCTGGACACGCGACGGACTCTTGGTAGAAGAAGGAGTGCAGCGTGCCTGGCGACCCTTTTCTGTCGAGGACGTGAAGATATCTACCTATTCGGGATTATGACAACAGGACATCTTCTGATTGGAGTTAGCGTTGCTCTGGTTTGTCCACAAATTGGAAGTTGCTGGCATTCTTCAAAGTACCCCAAAGCTGCCACGAATGATTGGAGGATGCGGGAAGAACTGTGGACACTCTTGTGATTTGGATAACATCGGACTGTCTGCCTTGCAGGATTTTTGAGGACCAGTCATAGACAATTTAGAGTGAAAAGCAAATTTTTATTTTCACTTGCATACAAAACATTCTAACTTGGATTGTTTCCCTGGCTTTGAGACTCTCCCGAAGAACAGTGCAGCGAAGACACAACAAACTCCCTTCTTGTCTCTCATGGACACACACCTGTTGTTGTTGACTTTGGACTTATCGGCTGCACAAGATCAAGGCTGCGGAACAGAGACACACTGTAGGCTTACACACAAACAACATGCATCCACAAAAATATACGCCACACATACACCCCCCACCCCCCCAACCCAACGCCCTCGACGCAAATCCCATAGGGGTGATGGAAGGATGGTCAGCGCCGAGAGCTGCGGCCTACCACCATTACCCCGCACTCCCTTCCCTCTGTTGCTAGATATCTCGAGATGTACGTTGTAATATGTATATGTGCTTTGCTATGGAGTTTTTTTCCCACTCCAGACTGGGCTCCCTTAGGAGCCCAGTCTAGATTGTATTTTATTTTTTTTACTCATCCTTCCCCAGCGTTTTACCTTTTTCCCCATCTTTTACGGGGCGCCTTGTGGCGTTGCTATTCTGTAACCCTGTACACTGTTTGTTTGTCTAATCTTGAACGGGTTTGTGCTGAAAACAAAGTTTCGTTGTACCTGTGCAATGACAATAAAGACCTATCTAATCTAATCTATTTCTTTTTGGAATTTAACTTTGTTTTGAATTATTATTTTTTTTTTTTAAACTTTATTTTCGCTATTTTTTCACTTTTTCTACCTTGTAATTTTCAAGAATTAACCATTTTATCTCTTTGTAATTACATACTTTTTTTTTTGTAGTTAATGCCTCAAACATTCTTGTAATTTTATATTTTACCATGTTAATATTTCAATGAGTATTTGAGTTCTTTGCAGATAATTATGGCACAATTTGAACAAATAATATTTTTTTTCTGATGACCTTTTTTTGTCTTAATGTAGGCTGTTGGAGCTGCACGTGTTGACCGTGGACGGTTGGCACTGTGACGGCGTGGCCTACCCGAAGCTGGGGTGGCTGTCGACAGAGCTGCTACCAAAGCTGCTGCGCTGGTCTGTGGACTGCAAGAGCAGCGACTTTACGAGCACACTGTCTCTGCTGCCGGTGGAAAAGTACAGCTTGACATACCAGCAACTCAAAGACAAGTACAAGGCCATGGTCAAGGTACAGTAGCACTTCAAAATCAACACTCTATTCACATTTTATTACATACACTCAAGTTATATATAATTTGTATGCATGTGTATAGTTGTACCTCAACTTACAAGCTCAATTAGTTCAACTACAGAGCTTCTAACTCAAAACACTCTTATCTTAAATCAGCCCCACCCGTTAAAATGAAAAAAAAAAAAAAAATATATATATTTTGTGATTACACCCCTTAAAACACCACAATGTTAACATGCCGAAAACCCCCCCACTAACTTTTAGATGATAAACATTGTTCGAAAACACAGTAGTTTTATGCAATGATAATTTACAGTATTCACTTTGGCTAGCGGACTTATGCTTTAGTTGTCATTGTTGTTTCTGTTGCACACAGACGTCTTTGACTGATGGACCGTCGGTAGACAACAAGCAATATGTGTGTCTGTCTGCCAAGGCTAATGCTTGATCGTCCAATTTGTAGAGTCAGGAGAAAGAATTAAAACACGTTGGCCACACCATTGTCAGCAGCTCCATATTTTCATGGATAAAAGTCCGTTTGAACTTTTGGCGTCTTTGGCTGCTTGGCATGGAGGATCCCTCCTGATTCGGTGTGATGCGGACCGACGGTGTCTGTGGCGGGCTGCCTCGTTGGGTCGGCTACACTGTTGGTCATGTTTTTAAAGGTTTCTTTTTCTGATTCGGTAGTTGTTCGCTTTCCTCTTTTCTCTGCTCTTCTTTGCACTGGCTTTCTCCGTTCCGGTGGTTGGAGGGCAAGTTTGAAATAAAAACCTAACAACTCAGAACTCGAATTTATGCTCTCAGCTTAAAGGGGAACTGCACTTTTTTTTGCCTGTCATTCACAATCCTTATGTAAGACAAGAACACACGTTTTTCCTTTTTACTGTATTCTAAATATTAAATGAATGCGATCAAAAGTCCACTTACAATGGAGCCTTTGGGAGTCGCTAATTCTGCCTATAAATCCCTTAAAAAACATCTAAACACCTCCATTAATGTTTTATATACATGATGTAAGTATTTATGTTATGTAGTAACAGGCACATTTATAATAACATTTGATATTTAAGCTTGTGCGGCTCATGAATTACAACAATGCATCACAACGTTCGCTTTTTTACCCCACCACTTCAATGATTTCTACTCGCTGCAGACGTCATGAGAGCCAACAAACATAATAAAACATCACTTACTGTACGTTTGCTGTCATTAGGATGCTGACTGATAGAATTTTGTTATATTCCCATTTAGATGAAGAATGACTCATAATCCTTGCGAAGAAAAGAGAAGCAAGCGTCTTTTCGTGTCATTCTCGCCATTCCTAGGTCTAAATTGGCTGTACCAACTTGTCAAAATACGTTCTCATCCTTCTACCATCCAGGTGAGAGGCATGATTTATGATCTAGAATAAACTTCCACAAGCAAGGAAGCGAGGAATCACCTTACTACACAATGACGTCAATATTGGCACGCAAGCTCGTGATCACGGCGCCGCTATAAATAGTTTGTCTGCGTTAGGCCTATAATAACAATATCACTAATACTTGGTTACAATTCAAGTCACCAAATGTAATTGAAGTATTGTTGGCGCTTTTTGAATGTTTTTTTATTGGGTTTTATGGGCGGGATGGAGGAGCTCTTTGGCTCAGCTGCAAGCGGACTTTTATTCACGAGTTAGAAAGGATTTTTTTTTAAATCCATCCGTCGTCATGTCTTTCATAATGATTTTGAACAATAGGCAAAATTCCAAAGAAAGTGCAGTTTCCCTTCAATGCATAACAAAAAGCAAAAAGACCGCTTATATCACCAAACACTTGCAATTTGAGGTACTTTTAAGTTATTTTCATTTTAATTATTGTAAAACTGTGATGCATTACTGCTCTTACAGTGATACTGCTAATTTCTTGAAGAAGCAGCTAGCGTGCTAATTGCTAACATGAATAAACACAAGACACATTAACATTCTAAACGACACTGCAGCTTAAACTTTTACAAACACATTGCTGTCTGAGCAGCTAAGATATGCAGTTGTGCACATTGAACCTACATGCTGTGTTCTCTTAGGAACACAGTAATCGTTAGGAATATCCATAAACAGACGTGTCAGGAAGTGAACCCACGGGACTTCACATAAACCCAAAGTTAAGCACACTGTTTTGTTTCTATTATTTAGGAACACTTTTCAAATTAAAATGGAGGATAAAAATATTTGAACTCTCAAATAACAATACTATTGCTCTTAAGAAACTATAATATCATATAATTTGTCTTCTCCCAAGGATATATATTTTATTTTTATTTTTTTGTAAAAAAAAAAAAAAAAAGCAACTTGGTGAAAAAGTACTTTTTGAGCACATTCAACAATACTGTGATAATAATGATGACCGTGATCATTTTGGTCACAATAACCGTGATGTGAAATGTTCATATCCAATGTTCCCTCTAATTTTTCATGTGTGTGAGCAAACGCAAAAACTCCCTGAGCATTCAGTGGAGCCCATGTGAGCAACATCAGACGTGCACACTGTGGCTACACCAGCAGCACACCTGTCCCAAACCTCACTAAACAACAAGTTAAATCTCCATCCATCCATCCATTTTCCATCGCTTGTCCCTTTCGGGGTCGCGGGGGGTGCTGGAGCCTATCTCAGCTGCATTCGGGCGAAAGGCGGCGTACATCCTGGACAAGTCCCCACCTCATCGTAGGGCCAACACAGATAGACAGACAACATTCTCTTATTATTATAATCAAATGACAGCAGTCATTTCCATTAGGTTATTTTCTAATATAAGTGTTTAGGCCCACTTACAATGACAATAACAAAAAATATTGTTTTTCATGAACTGTGTACTTGTATTGTTTGTCTGGGTGGAGGTCCTGCTTTGGAAATAATGTGTACCCCTTTCAGACATTGCATTTAGTTCCCATTAAAACATTCACATGTTGCACAATGAGATGTAAGCAGGGGATCATGTGTACATTCCTGCAACTTCCTGTTTGTAAAAAATATATTTTTATTAGTATTTATTTAATATACTAACAGCATTTCATGATTAATATTTATAAATGAAGATTCCTAATAAATGACACTAGAATAAGCACACATTTGATTGGTAAATCATAGTGTAACAACCTGGAATTACACTTTATGTGTGGTGTTGGAGTTGTCCGACTTTTTGTGTGGCTGCGCAAGTGAGAAAGAGCGAGCTGCTGCTGTTGATACAACAAAGTTGCTTTTGGTCTGGTTTGTACGGCAGAAAATGACCAGTTTTGCAAGATATAATTTTTTTTACTAATGTTTTGGTGATGTGTTTATGGCCGACAATAAAGTTTTGCGCAATAAAGTGATCGATGGAATTCATGTCCTCAAAGCGTCTCGACAGACGTTACAATATTTGAACAATGACGACGAAAACGGTTTTCTCTGTCGTGTCCGTGTCGTGTCGAAAATTGTTATGCGCTTATTTTTTTATTTGATTTTGTGCGTGGCATAGATTTGCCGTGTGCAGAGGACGCTTGAGCAGTGCGCAATTGCACAGACGCGTGCACCTTAGAGGGAAGATTGTTCATATCCCTAATGTTACTAATGTTAAAAGCTCAAAAATTGGGAAAAAAAGACAAATTCAAGCAAGTCCACCCCTCTTTTTCTTCATCAGTTGGATCTTTTGCGGGTTTGTTTGTGAATTAATCCCACATACTGCGTTGGTATGTGTAGAAAATCTACATTTCCCAGTTTATGAATGAATAAATAATATGAAATAATAATACATTATTTATACATAGATTCTGGTGTTTAACATGAATGTTTGGTAACAGCTCCAAATGAAATGAAAATGCGTATCAAACTACAGTAAACATATGACAACTTTATATGTGGTATGCTTTATATATGTTTAGGTTTGGCCCGAGGTGACAGATCCAGAGAAGTTTGTTTTCGAAGACGTCGCCATCGCCACTTATCTCCTGGTGGGCATTGACAGTCATTTTATTGTGGGTGTTCTATATGACCGTGTGATAAATGCATTTGACTGCAGGTGCTTTGGTCCGAGGAGCAGACGGAACATGATCTTAAAACAAAACAATCCTTCGTAGACTTGGGCTGTGGAAATGGTCTTCTGGTGCACATTTTGACGAATGAAGGGGTGAGTCATAAACGTACGCTATAGCTAGTTACCATGGGGCCATTATTGGATTGTTCCCGTTTTAATGTTCAAATACTACTTTTTCTCAGACATTTTTACTTCTGGCGTACAATTTCTAAACCAGGTTTTTTTACCCTTGCAAAATCTGGAAAAAGAGCATCCATGATTGTTAATTTATTTTAGTAAAATTACATGTTCTTGCATATTATCTTTTTTTTTTTTTTTTTTTTTTTTTTTTTTACAGCATTTCTAAACTTATTGACATTAATAATGCTAAAACTCCTTCAAATATATTCCACCATTGTATTGTCACAACTTTGTTTCATTTCAAATTGGACTTTTTTCTTGCTATTACACCTAGCTTGGGGACGCTGAGGTGCAGCATAATTGACAGATTTCCCATCCCTCTCAACGTTAAGGACAGGCACCCAAACAGCCATTTGATGCTGAAATAGGTTTTATTTCACATATTCCATGCAGCATCAAAGCCTAACTTGATTTTTAAATATAAATCCAAAGGCTTCCGGGTGAGTCCTTTTTACCAAAACTAATTTCCTAAAGAAAAGAAACCTACCCTATCAAGAAAAACAAAAGACAAACTCTTAACTTCCTACTTTGAACAGGAGAAAACAGATGCAAAAAAATATGTGTCTCTTACCCTGACTCAAGAAGAATCCGAAGACACGTTTAGCGAATATTTCTGAGACTGATGGAGGATAGAGATTGTACTTATGTCTCCTCCTGTCCCTCAGGTCTGTCTTTTAAAGGAGCCTGGTTCTCTGCCACAGCCAGTGTAGCGAGGCCTCATGTGCCCTCACCTGCATGAACCTTACTCCAAATTACAACTACCCCTTACGTTTACAGGCGTAAGACTTGCTTATTATACATTTTTGCATAAAATGTCAGAACTGACTTGTTATTTTTGCAAATATCATACAAAAAAGCCTCCATGATGGTTTTGTTCTTTCCTCACATTTTATCATTTTTTTGTAAAATTTGTAAACTAAGTAAGTTTTTAAATTTTTTTTAAAATGTTTTAAACTTACTGAAGTTATTCTCGTAAAAGGTCTTCCATGATTTTATTATTTTAACCTTGTTCATGTAAAAGAACAGCTCTTCTCTATATAATTACAACATTACTTTTCCTACGACTTAATGATTATTATACTGTATTTATTTCATGATTTAAATGTATTAATGTTATATAGTCAAGGATTTTTCATTTTGTAAATGACCAACTTTTTTTTTATATACCTAGCATATAATGACTATTCTCATACAATTGCATATTATCTGTTGAACTCACCTTTGATTGTGTATTGCAGCACCCGGGTAAAGGCATTGACGTTCGTAAGAGGACTATTTGGGACATGTATGACTCCAACACGCTGCTGGAGGTGAGCATTTCAAATAATACTAATACACACAAACACAACATTTGCACAGCCTGTTGCTAGGCAGAAGTGATTTCATGCAAAACAATTTCCAGGATTGAATCAATCAAAGGTGTAGTAATGTTCTACAGAATTGTGGCAATTCTGTAGACTTATGATCATGATACTTTGATTATTTTCTTGTGCAATTGCAACTTTTTTAATTTAACATTACACCTTTGATTGATTCAATCGTGGAAATTATGAGATTATTCTAATTAAGTGACGACTTTACTCTTACAAAATGACAACTTTATTCTCAAAACATTAAAACATTTAACCCATACTTTTGACAAATCGACACTTTCTAAATGGTGCTGGTGCTTAAATGATGCCCAAGCTGGTACTTATTAAAAGGAAAGCATAAAAAATGTGTTTAAATACAATGCCTTTTTATTTTTAAGGAATTTTGTGGAGTGCAAGTTGAACAAAAAAATAAAAACTCCAATAATAGAAGTAAAATAACAACAAAGTGCATGACGGTCCTTTCTGCTATGTCTCATTATCTGGAAAACCAGGCGTGTGTGAGGTGCGTTGCCAAGCAAAGTTACGTCACACGTACATTGCCATTGCTCTATTAGAGGTTGTTTATGAGCGAGGGCAAACCGGAAGCACCAAATACACACAAATCTTTTAAAGTTAGCAGGCGTTCTTCTCTGGCACACGCACCAGGAAGTGACGCGGCTCGCTAAGGAAAAAGTGTTGTACAGTTTTCGGTACTGATGCCTGCAATCTGCTGCTGTGATCACGATCTACAATGGTCCGAGAGCCTTTATACTTAAATATTAATCATTCATATTTTCATAGACTTTAATTGGTTGCAGGAGGGCAACATACCGAGGTTGCCATTCAGTAATGGCTGCTTTTGTCTAATAAAACTATTGATTCATTCTAAATATATCATCATGAAATTAAGTTGAGAAAAATTATATATTTTCAAATTTAATAATTTCCAATCAATACGATTAATTCTCAACAAAATGACAACTTTATTCTCAAAACATTAAAACCTTTATCCCATACTTTTGACAAATCGACACTTTCTAAATGGTACTGGTGCTTAAATGATGCCCAAGCTGGTACTTATTAAAAAGCAAGTATAAAAAATGTGTTTAAAATGCCTTTGTTATTTTTAAGGAATTTTGTGGAGTGCAAGTTGAACAAAAAAATAACTACTCCAATAATAGAAGTAAAATAACAACGAAGTGCATGACAGATTCTTTCTGCTATGTCTTATTCTCTGGAAAACCAGGCGTGTGTGAGGTGCGTTGCCAAGCAAAGTTACGTCACGCTTACATTGCCATTGTTCTATTAGAGGTTGTTTATGAGTGAGGGCAAACTGGAAGCACCAAATACACACAAATAAGTTAATATATGGAAACGCTGGCCAATCTTCTAAAGTTAGCAGGCGTTTTTCTCTGGCGCTGACTTGGTGCACACGCACCAGGAAGTGACGCGGCTCGCTAAGGAAAAAGTGTTGTACAGTTTTCGGTACTGATGCCTACAGTCTGCTGCTGTGATCACGATCTACAATGGTCCGAGAGCCTTTGTACTTAAATATTAATACTTCATATATTCATAGACTTTAATTGGTTGCAGGAGGGCAACAGACCGAGGTTGCCATTCAGTGATGGCTGCTTTTGTCTAATACAACTATTAATTCATTCTAAATATTATCATGAAATTAAGTTGAGAAAAATTTAATAATTTCAAATGTAATAATTTCCCTTCAATACGATTCATTCTCAACATGATTACACGGCTGCCTGGAGAGCGTTGTCTCACCCTCTATTTTCTTCGAGCATGTAAGCTACGCCCAGTGTAACGAGATCACTAACAATTGATGTTATGCGACAAGTGCATTATTTTGAAAAGCGTATGAAACCAGTCATTTCATTCGGGCCGGATGGCAATTTTTTTAGTTAAAGTTAAAATGTTTTATTTAATTTGGAATTGCGAAAAATTGTGCCCGAATGCAGCTGGGATAGGCTCCCGCATCCCCTGCGACTTCGAAAGGCACAAGCGGTAGTAAATGGATGGATGGATGTAACATATGATAATAGTGATGTTTTTCTTTCTTGTTTTTGTAGTAAATTTTTTTGGAGCCAGTGACATACACTAGTTTTAAGACTATTCAAATTTTAGGAAATGCATTACCAGATTTCTTAAAATGTAAAAATAAAGAAAACACAGAAAAAAGCTAATAGGGAAACACAGGCCAATTGTGTTTTTTCTTACAATTTATTTTCTTCCATGATTAATTAATGTATGTAATGTATCTTCCTAGGAGCAAGCTATCACTCCCGGTGATAGCTTTTTATTCCCAGATACTGATTGGCTAATTGGGAACCACTCTGACGAGCTAACACCATGGATCCCTGTCATCGCGGCCAGGTACGGACCTATTCATGCTGTTTCTAAAGCCACCACCAGATGGCACTGTTCAAATGCTGTTTTCTGCTGCATATACAGTATAGTATGTCCTCCTTTGGACAGGTCGTCTTATTCCTGCCGGTACTTTGTCTTACCGTGCTGCTTCTTTGACTTCTTTGGCAAATACCAGCGGCGTCACAGCCAAAAGTCGCAGTACAAGGAATACATTGACTTCATCACAGACATTAGCCGAGTCAGCGGCTTTGACACACAGATGGACTGCCTCAGAATACCCTCCACCAAGCGGGTAAGGATGCTGTTTACCCAGAATTATGGGCTTGGTTGTCCAAAGTGAAAAACAACAGCAGCAATGATCATTTGTGCATAGGCTGAATTTTCATTATTGAAGTTCTTGGAAGTTTACGACCTAATTCTCTTAAGATCATAACTTTTTTGCATACAATAACTATTTTTGTTACTCAACGACTTAACTCATTAAATTACAACGTTTTGTGCATACGAAAGCTACTAACTTTATGATATTGTTCTTGTAAAATAAATCTCTGCATATCAATCAATCAATCAATCAATGTTTATTTATATAGCCCTAAATCACAATATCAACATTTTTGTAACTCTATAACTCAGTTTTCCTGAAATGATGACATTTGGGCATTTGTTGTCTGTAATGAGTTGAATTCTGATTTTTTTGTATATGATGACCATTTTTGTGTGACTTAACGACTTCTTTTAAAATCCCAATACATCTGATCACTTGACCCGTGAAATTGCAACTTCTTTGCATATACGGTTAGTTCTTCTGGTAAAATTACAACTTTTATGTAAGGAAAAATTTTTTTTGTGTAATTTCCTGCCTGCTGAAAATCCATTCATAATTTTTAACAAAAAATAATGTTTTTATTTTAGATTTTACATCATGTGTGGTGTAATATTCATAGCTATGTTTTGTGATTTCTTGGATTTTTGGTGCTAAATGACCTTATGATTTAATTGAGGCTTTAGAATATGTACACCACATTAGTTATGGCATTTAGGAAATCAGTGGTCTTTCTCTGTAATGCAGAGGAACATCTTGCAACTGAAGCATCTCATGTACTTCTTGCACTTGATCTCAGCATCTGTGTGCATGGCTGCTGCAGTCGACCATCTCTGGCATGTTCTTGGCCCCATATTTTCTTTACGAAGCTTGTAGGTGTGGAATACTCTTTTGAAGCGGTGGTTCATACTTTTCTTCACTCTCCTCACTGTCATCTACTCCCTTGCCAGTGTTGAGTTGAGTTTGAGTTTATTTAGAACATGCAAGCATACAACATGATACATCACAATTTCCAGTTACTCTTTTCAACATGTTCGAAAAGGAGTAGGAAGAAGCAGAGTTTATTTAATCCTACCCTTTTTCTTTTACATAACAGTTGCTTAAACTTTTGTTCACTTCATGTTCTCAATTTATTCACACTATACTCCATAAGTAATCACAATAAAAATAAATAAATAATAAATAATACTCGGTGAAGTAAGTTACATTTCATATGGTGAGATGAGTAAGATTATTTTGAAAATTAATGGATGGATGAAATAAATTCAGAATGTTTATCATGGTCCTTCTTCTTTGTACTTTGTAAACACTTTAAGTTTGAAGAGTTTCTTGAAGTGGATCATATTAGTACATTGTTTGATTGCTTTGCTTAATCCATTCCATAATTTAATTCCACATACAGATATACTGAAGGTCTTAAGTGTTGTACATGCATACACATGTTTTAAATTACATTTTTCTCTTAAGATTATACAGTATTTCTCCTCTTTGTTTGAGAATTGTTGTAAATTCTTGGGTATCAGCTTATAGTTTGCTTTGTGTATAGTTTTAGCTGTTTGCAAATTCACTATGTCGTGGAATTTCAGTATTTTTGATTCAATAAATAAAGGGTTTCTGTGTTCTCTATTATTCTAACTGATCTTTTTTGTAACACCGTTAATGAATAAAGTGTACTTTTGTAGTTATTTCCCTATACTTCTACACAATAAGTCAGTTATGGTAACACTAGCCTCAGCCTTCCCGGTAAGGTCTATTCAGGTGTACTGGAGAGGAGGCTACGGCGGATAGTCGAACCTCGGATTCAGGAGGAACAGTGCGGTTTTCGTCCTGGTCGTGGAACTTTTGACTAGCTCTATACTCTCGGCAGGGTCCTTGAGAGTGCATGGGAGTTTGCCCAACCATGTGCTTTGTGGACTTGGGGAAGGCATTCAACTTTGTCCCTCGGGAAGTCCTGTGGAGAGTGCTCAGAAAGTATGGGGTATCGGACTGTGATTGTGGCGGTCTGCTCCCTGTACGATCAGTGTCAGAGCTTGGTCTGCAATGCCGGCAGTAAGTCGAACACGTTTCCAGTTAGGGTTGGACTCCACCAAGGCTGCCCTTTGTCACCGATTCTGTTCATAACTTTTATGGACAGAATTTCTAGGCGCAGTCAGGGCGTTGAGGGGATCCGGTTTGGTGGCTGCAGGATTAGATGTATGCTTTTTGCAGATGATGTGGTCCTGATGGCATCATCTGGACCACTGCATCGGTTCGCAGCCGAGTGTGAAATGACTGGGATGAGAATCAGCACCTCCAAGTCTGAGTCCATGGTTCTTGCCCGGAAAAGGGTGGAGTGCCATCTCCGGGTTGGGGCGGAGACCCTGCCCCAAGTGGAGGAGTTCAAGTACCTCGGAGTCTTGTTCACGAGTGAGGGAAGAGTGGGTCGTGAGATCGACAGGCGGATCGGTGCGGCGTCTTCAGTAATGCGGACGCTGTATCGATCCGTTGTGGTGAAGAAGGAGCTGAGCAAGGCAAAGCTCTCAATTTACCAGCCGATCTACGTTCCCATCCTCACCTATGGTCATGAGCTTTGGGTTATGACCGAAAGGACAATATCACGGGTACAAGCAGCTGAAATGGGTTTCCTCCGCCGGGTGGTGGGGCTCTCCCTTAGAGATAGGGTGAGAAGCTCTGCCATCCGGGAGGAATTTAGAGTAAAGCCGCTGCTCCTCCACATCGAGAGGAGCCAGATGAGGTGGTTCAGGCATCTGGTCAGGATGCCACCCGAATGCCTCCCTAGGGAGGTGTTTAGGGCACGTCCGACCGGTAAGAGGCCACGGGGAAGACCCAGGACACGTTGGGAAGACTTTGTCTCCCGGCTGGCCTGGGAACGCCTCGGGATCACCCGGGAAGAGCTGGACAAAGTGGCTGGGGAGAGGAAAGTCTGGGCTTCCCTGCTTAGGCTGCTGCCCCCGCGACCCGACCTTGGATAAGCGGAAGAAGATGGATGGATAGATGGACAAAATGCTTGTGTCAATGTTGTTGTTGTCCTAATAGTTATTAATTTAACAGTTAGATCTGTGGTAAACATTACAGAACCTTATAAATATATCTCATTTATTGTCAGAAGACTTAACTTTTAATGACTTGTGATTGATTGAGTGAGAAAGAGGGGGGAAAAGAAGTTGCCGCATGTAACATAAGCAAAATATAAGGATTCAAAATAAGATTCTCCACAAAAACACCTTTTAAGTTCTCACGGGCCACACACAATGACATTGGGCCTTGAGTTTTACACTTGTGCTGCACAGCCTTTTTCTCATAAAATATTTTTTGCTTTCACTAAACATTGTAATTATCATGGTCATCATATGCAAAAATGTCCTAAGTTTACGACTGTTTTTATTGTTTTTTTTAAATGCAGAAATTCATTAAAACTTGTCTTTTTATTCATAAAATTTTTACAGAAAAACTGCACATTTTTAATGAATTTTACATGTATTATTCTTTTTAGTATTACTTATATTTTTTACTACTATTATTACTATACGTACTATTATTAATATTGTTATTCATCTGTTAATACATGTATGCATTGCATATACTATATACTGTATGTGTATAAATATATATTATGTATATACAGTATATGTATACATGTATGTGTATATATGTGTGTGTATACGTACAGTATATATATGTATGTGTGTATGTGTATGTATGTATAAATATGTGTGTATATGTATATTGGTATATGTGTATGTATGTGTGTGTCATATATATATTTACACACAAATATAGCGTATGTAGTATATATAGTTTTGTGTACTTTCCTGTTCCAGGTTTGTCTGGTTGGTAGGACCCGTAACTACCAGGCGTTTGACGAGGCGCAGGTGGAAGACCGGAGAGCTCAATACATACAGAGTCGAGGGTCTGCGGTCAAGAAGGATCACGTGAGCAGCAGCTGGGGATCGGGGTTCCATCCCCGAGAGAAGGTGGAAGTCGTACGAAACTGCGGCACTCTTTCTCGGGACTTTGTAGACGACGTGGTCATACGTGTCGCTGATGCTCTGCTGAGGATGACGGCGGATGGTGACCAGAGTTCTTCTAGCTGGAACACAGGAGGTAAAAACATGAAGTGAATTATATTTATATAGCACTTTTCTCTAGTGACTCTAAGCACTTTACATAGTGAAAGCCATGATCTAAGTTCCATTTAAACCAGTGTGGGTGGCACTGGGAGCAGGTGGGTAAAGTGTCTTGCCCAAGGACACAACGGCTGTGTCGAGGATGGCGGAAGCGGGAATCGAACCTGGAACCCTTAAGTTGCTGGCACGGCCGCTCTACCGACCACCTCACATGATAGTGTTGTCTTACCTATGCTCACCACAGCATCTATAGGGCAGTGTTGTATATAATTTCATAATACTTTTACATTTTCTGAACTTCCATCCATTTTCTACCGCTTCTCCCATTTGGGGGACAATCTTGCTATTTTTTGCGTGCGGCTGTTACTAATCAGTAAATTTTCTGAGCTATGAGCATCTACGGTAATATGTTTCTTGACTGGATACACTGACTAGTACTACAAACCCCGTTTCCATATAAGTTGGGAAATTGTGTTAGATGTAAATATAAATTGAATACAATGATTTGCAAATCCTTTTCAACCCATATTCAATTGAATGCACTACACAGACAAGATATTTGATGTTCAAACTCATAAACTTTTTTTTTTTTTTGCAAATAATAATTAACTTAGAATTACATGGCTGCAACACGTGCCAAAGTATTTGGGAAAGGGCATGTTCACCACTGTGTTACATGGCCTTTCCTTTTAACAACACTCAGTAAACGTTTGGGAACTGAGGAGACACATTTCTTAAGCTTCTCAGGTGGAATTCTTTCCCATTCTTGCTTGATGTACAGCTTAAGTTGTTCAACAGTCCGGGGGTCTCCGTTGTGGTATTTTAGGCTTCATAATGCGCCACACATTTTCAATGGGAGACAGGTCTGGACTACAGGCAGGCCAGTCTAGTACTAGCACTCTTTTACTATGAAGCCACGTTGATGTAACGCGTGGCTTGGCATTGTCTTGCTGAAATAAGCAGGGGCGTCCATGGTAATGTTGCTTGGATGGCAACATATGTTGCTCCAAAACCTGTATGTACCTTTCAGCATTAATGGCGCCTTCACAGATGTGTAAGTTACCCATGTATTGGGCACTAATACACCCCCATACCATCACAGATGCTGACTTTTGAACTTTGCGCCTATAACAATCCGGATGGTTCTTTTCCTCTTTGGTCCGGAGGACACGACGTCCGCAGTTTCCAAAAACTATTTGAAATGTGGACTCGTCAGACCACAGAACACTTTTCCACTTTGTATCAGTCCATCTTAGATGAGCTCAGGCCCAGCGAAGCCGACGGCGTTTCTGGGTGTTGTTGATAAACGGTTTTCGCCTTGCATAGGAGAGTTTTAACTTGGACTTACAGATGTAGCGACCAACTGTAGTTACTGACAGTGGGTTTCTGAAGTGTTCCTGAGCCCATGTGGTGATATCCTTTACACACTGATGTCGCTTGTTGATGCAGTACAGCCTGGGGGATCGAAGGTCACGGGCTTAGCTGCTTACGTGCAGTGATTTTTCCAGATTCTCTGAACCCTTTGATGATATTACGGACCGTAGATGGTGAAATCCCTAAATTCCTTGCAATAGCTGGTTGAGAAAGGTTTTTCTTAAACTGTTCAACAATTTGCTCACGCATTTGTTGACAAAGTGGTGACCCTCGCCCCATTCTTGTTTGTGAATGAGTGTGCATTTCATGGAATCTACTTTTATACCCAATCATGGCACCCACCTGTTCCGAATTTGCCTGTTCACCTGTGGGATGTTCCAAATAAGTGTTTGATGAGCATTCCTCAACTTTATCAGTATTTATTGCCACCTTTCCCAACTTCTTTGTCAAGTGTTGCTGGCATGAAATTCTGAAGTTAATGATTATTTGCAAAAAAAAAATGTTTATCAGTTTGAACATCAAATATGTTGTCTTTGTAGCATATTCAATTGAATATGGGTTGAAAATGATTAGCAAATCATTGTATTCCGTTTATATTTACATCTAACACAATTTCCCAACTCATATGGAAACGGGGTTTGTATATGTGCAGTTACTTATATTTGTCAATGAATATATATCACGCGCTATGGTTGGATAAGTCAATAGAAATAGTTGTTGGGACCCTCATCAGTCTGCTAACTGAACGTGGGCTAAAAACTATCCGGGTCCTATATACAAACAATGCAATGCAATCTTTGAGATCGATCTGTCCATCTTCTGCTACTGTGAGCATTCTAACAGGCTTTATTCTTCACTTTTGGACAATCAATTTACTGTAGCACAATAGTTTTCGCTGTAACTCACTTTTACACCACTCTGGCACAGGTCCTGATCGGGGTGTGTACATTCATAAAGGGACAATTAAGGCGGATGTGCTCTTCTGTAAAAATTTACCCGAAAGACATGCTATAATTATATAAATGATAAATAATAAATGGGTTGTACTTGTATAGCGCTTTTCTACCTTCAAGGTACTCAAAGCGCTTTGACACTACTTCCACATTTACCCATTCACACACACATTCACACACTGATGGAGGGAGCTGCCATGCAAGGCGCTACCAGCACTCATCAGGAGCAAGGGTGAAGTGTCTTGCTCAGGACACAACGGACATGACGAGGTTGGTACTAGGTGGGGATTGAACCAGGGACCCTCGGGTTGCGGACGGCCACTCTCCCACTGTGCCACGCCGTCCCCAATATATATATAGTCAATGAAATGCTGTCAGTCAAACTGCTGAGAAATAATTCAAAGTCCAATGTTTAATGTGTGCTTAAAGACACTTGTTTTGTTTATGTGTATAGGAGTAGGGGCCCCGTGGCTTCCAGTCAAAGTACGAACAATTTTGAAACCACTGCTGTTTTGTTGACACAGTGTTGTGACAATGTATAACCCCTTTCGGGTTTCTTACTTTTTTTGTCAGACGGAAATGTTTGAGATCACAAATAACACTTAAAGGGGAACATTATCACCAGACCTATGTAAGCGTCAATATATACCTTGATGTTGCAGAAAAAAGACCATATATTTTTTTAACCGATTTCCGAACTCTAAATGGGTGAATTTTGGCGAATTAAACGCCTTTCTAATATTCGCTCTCGGAGCGATGACGTCACAAGGTGACGTCGCATCGGGAAGCAATCTGCCATTTTCTCAAACACCTAGTCAAATCAGCTCTGTTATTTTCCGTTTTTTCGACTGTGTTCCGTACCTTGGAGACATCATGCCTCGTCGGTGTGTTGTCGGAGGGTGTAACAACACGAACAGGGACGGATTCAAGTTGCACCAGTGGCCCAAAGATGCGAAAGTGGCAAGAAATTGGACGTTTGTTCCGCACACTTTACTGACGAAAGCTATGCTACGACAGAGATGGCAAGAATGTGTGGATATCCTGCGACACTCAAAGCAGATGCATTTCCAACGATAAAGTCAAATAAATCTGCTGCCAGACCCCCATTGAATCTGCCGGAGTATGTGAGCAATTCAGGGACAAAGGAGCTCGGTGGCACGGCAAGCAATGGCGGCAGTTTGTTCCCGCAGACGAGCGAGCTAAACCCCCCTGGATGTCTTGGCTCACACCGTCCCGAAGATGATCAAGAGAAGAATATCGACCCTAGCTTCCCTGGCCTGCTGACATGAGGGTGTGTCTACAGAATATATTAATTGATGAAAATTGGGCTGTCTGCACTCTCAAAGTGCATGTTGTTGCCAAATGTATTTCATATGCTGTAAACCTAGTTCATAGTTGTTAGTTTCCTTTAATGCCAAACAAACACATACCAATCGTTGGTTAGAAGGCGATTGCCGAATTCGTCTCGAGTCCTCACTTTCTCCCGTGTAGCTGGCTGTCGTGTCGTTTTCGTCGGTTTCGCTTGCATACGGTTCAAACCGATATGGCTCAATAGCTTCAGTTTCTTCTTCAATTTCGTTTTCGCTACCTGCCTCCACACTACAACCATCCGTTTCAATACATTCGTAATCTGTTGAATCGCTTAAGCTGCTGAAATCCGAGTCTGAATCTGAGCTAATGTCGCTATAGCTTGCTGTTCTTTCCGCCATGTTTGTTTGTGTTGGCTTCACTATGTGACGTCACAGGAAAATGGACGGGTGGTTAAAATCAGGCACTTTGAAGCTTTTTTTAGGGATATTGCGTGATGGCTAAAATTTTTAAAAAAACTTGAGTTTTCCTGAATCTTTGAAAGGTTATATTCAGGTGATCTCTAGATTTGACAGACCTGGCAGTAATCAAGCCAGTGAAATTAAAACTCAGCGTTAAAAAAAAGTTGATTTATCACAGTTACTTCTAGATTTAACTTTTTCACATATGGCCATGTAGTTTCGAAAATGTGTTTTCCCTAAAAAGAGGAAAAGATTTTCCTCTTTTCTTAATTATAAATGTTGTTACAATGTTGAATACTCATGAGGTTCATGGGTTTAGGTGTGTGCTTACACGCAGTTTTGACTGCCCCTAAATGCGCTTTTCTTTTGACAGTGGGTCATATTGGTACCGCTATTGTCTCTCACAATGATTGTGAACCATAGGCAACATTTCAAAAAACGTGCAGTTCCCCTATAAGGAAAACAGGGTGGTTAACAATGTCAAATGTTTTACGCAAATCCAAAAACACTGCCCCTACAGTCCTTCCCTTATCAAGTTCTTCCTTAATGGTCTCTAAAAATGGTTTTCTGTGGAATAATAATGTAAAAATAGTAATCAAGTAAAATTTCTCTATAATACAATTTTACAACACAAAAAAGATGTTCAACTTATTTTTAAATTTTGAGTACGGTAATTGTATTACAAGACAAAACGTCTGAATTGTAGCCTACCAGAAATGAATAGAAGAATAAAGTTGCAGTTTTATACAACAAAGTAGTGATGTTTGAAATTAAAATGTAACAGCATTGTCTTTCCCTGCACAATTCATAGAATGAAAAATGTTTACGTTTTAATTCTGAGTTAAAATTCAACAATTTTACTCAAGTTTGTAATCAAAGACAATAAATGTATTCTTGTAAAATCATGAGTTTATTGTCGTAAAATGTTTTTCATCGTAGTACTCGGGCCTACGATTTTTTTCCCTGTGATGTTTCCCCACGTAAAAAACACAACTTTATTCTAGTAGATATGATTTAATCTTTATATAAACATGTTTTGACTTTTTCCCGTCGTTCTCCCGTAGTACTTTAGTCTCTGAACACTACGACACTTTTCATGTATTATATAATACATCCATTTAATCAAGTCAAATACAAATAGGGCAGCAAGAGAACTATCCAACACTTCTCTTTTCATAAGTAAATGTGTACAGCAGATATAGATCATCTACATCATGGGTGTCAAACTCTGGCCCGCGGGCCAATTTTGGCCCACCGTTCAATTTCACTTGGCCCTTGAGGCGATATCAAATTAACACTGGAGCTGGCCCGCCGATTATATACAGCGGCGGTGCTGCGGTAACACCTCATTCTACCGCTAATTCTCATACTTGCCAACCCTCCTGGGAGACTCCCAATTTCACTGCACTCCCAATAATAGTCACGTCTGCTTTTCATCCAGTCCAACGAGTGCTGGCCCAGTCACATGATATGTGCAGCTTCTGCACACACACAAGTGAATGCAACGCATACTTAATCAACAGCGATACAGGTTACACTGAGGGTGCCCGTATAAACAACTTTTACACTGTTAGAAATATACGCCGCACTGTGAACCCACACCAAACAAGAATGACATACACATTTCGGAAGAACATCCGCACTGTAACACAACATAAACACAACAGAACAAATACCCAGAACCCTTTGCAGCACTAACTCTTCCGGTGCGCTACAAGGTGTGTGGGGGGGGAGTCGGTGGTAGCGGGGAGTGTATATTGTAGCGTCCCGGAAGAGTTAGTGCTGCAAAGGGTTCTGGGTATTTGTTCTGTTGTGTTACGGTGCGCTTGTTCTCCCAAAATGTGTTTGTCATTCTTGTTTGGTGTTGGTTCACACAGTGTGGCGTATATTTTTAACAGTGTAAAAGTTGTTTATACAGGCACCCTCAGTGTAACCTGTATCGCTGTTGATTAAATATGCCTTGCATTCACATATTTGTGAATACAGACGCCGCACATATTTTGTGATCGGGCCGGCACGTTCTTAGAATGGATGAAAAGCAGACGTGACGACAGCTCGTAGTCAACGTTAAAGGCAGTGCCTTTAAGGCACGCCCCCAAGACTGTGGTCCCGGCGGACTACGAGATATAATGACTGATGAACACCTTTGTTCGATAATGAAGGTTGCCTCAGCTCAAAGCCTGAGCCCCAACATTAATGAACTAGCATCCAAGAAAAGATGGCAGGTATCTGGCTTAGGAATATCAGATTAGATCAGTGTGTTGCAAACTGAGCAGTTCAAAGTCCTGAATGGTTGGTTTATTCATTATGATTTTATTTTCAAATGTATTAGCTTGTGGAAAAAGTTAATGTTGATATTTACCTCAGAAGGCTGCAAATAGAAAAGAGGCATTCCATTTTTATTTAAATTGTATTTGATATGCCATTGATATTTTTTAATTATTATTATTTGAAACTCGATTTTGCATGTCACTATAAAGTTATATAAGCCTTGCTTGTTCAATATTCAATGCAAAACTTGTTTGGGTCCCTATTAAAAGGTTAATTTGTTCAACCTTGGCCCGTGGCTTTGTTCAGTTTTAAATTTTGGCCCACTCTGTATTTGAGTTTGACACCCATGATCTACATCAACAATATGATTTGTTTGAGTGGCTGGACAGGACATGTTTAAAAAAAAAAAGAAGGTGCAATTATATCGTAGCAAAATTCCAATGTTTTCTTGCAATGTTCTGACTTTTTTTAACCATGAAATTACAACTTTATTCTTATTAAATTTTTACGTGAATGTTTCTAGCAATATTTTGACTTGTTCCTCATAATGTTCTAATATTTTTCCACATAAGAGTACACTCTTATTCATGTATAATTGTGAATTTATTGTCATTGAATCACATTTTTCTTGTAAAATTCAAACTTGATTTCATATACTTTGACAATTTTCATCACCTTAAAATACAACTTAGGGTAAATCTTGCTGAATTCTGGCCTTTAGGCAGCTTGTCATTGGGCGAAGTGGCATTGTTGTTGCGTCAGGAGACGCTCCAGAAACTGAAAAAGGAATGTGGCGGCCTCCAGACGCTCCTGAAGAACAACCATCAAGTTTTTGAAGGTAACGACACAGTGCTTTTATTTTGGAAAAAAAGAGGAAAAAAAGCTGTATTTCCTTTTTTTAGTGGAAGGAGGAAGCGTTCACTTACGAGATTGGCGGGACGGAAGGCACCCGAGGGCGGGCTCCAAGAAAAGGCCTGTGGCCCTGGGTGCCCTCAAAACACGTCCCTGCTGGTTTTACAGCCACCACCCTCAAGGCTGCCCCCTGCTGGCACAGCAGTGCAGCTTCGCTCACGGACACGATGACCTCCGACCTTCGAACAGATCTTCGAAGAAAAGCAAACGTGACGTTTGACTATTTTATTCATTAACACTCACGTGATTCCTAAACATCAGAATTTTTTTTAGTAACAAAAAAAGTCCTCTTGGTTTTTGCTAACCCTCCCGGGAGACTCCCAATTTCACTGCACTCCCAATATTAGTCACGTCTGCTTTTCATCCAGTCCAACGTCACATGATATGTGCGGCTTCTGCTAACACACAAGTGAATGCAACGCATACTTAATCAACAGCGATACAGGTTACACTGAGGGTGCCCGTATAAACAACTTTTACACTGTTAGAAATATACGCCACACTGTGAACCCTTGCTGTTAAATTCCCAAAATGTTTAAGTTTTTGTATGACAAAACAATTAATCTTTCTAGTAATGATACGAATCTAGTTTTGGAATTACATTTCTTATGGATGGAAGGATGAATTACAATTTTATTCTTGTTAAATTATTTTTTGATAATATAAGTTTTTTCAATTTTACAAAACCACAACTTTTTTTTCAACTTGTTTTAAGGACTTTCTCCTAATTTTACAATAGTTTTTTTTGCATAATTTTAGTTGTCATTTTCACTTACAATAAAAACCTAATATTATATTTAAATAAATAAATGATAAATGGGTTGTACTTGTATAACGCTTTTCTACCTTCAAGGTACTCAAAGCGCTTTGACACTACTTCCACATTTACCCATTCACACACACATTCACACACTGATGGAGGGAGCTGCCATGCAAGGCGCTAACCAGCACCCATCAGGAGCAAGGGTGAAGTGTCTTGCTCAGGACACAACGGACATGACGAGGTTGGTACTAGGTGGGGATTGAACCAGGGACCCTCGGGTCGCGCACGGCCATTCTTCCACTGCGCCACGCCGTCCCTATTATGATTTATATCAATTTGTAATTTTATGACACAAAGGTATTGAAATCTGAATATCACCAGAAGAGACTTTGTGATAAAATCAGGAAAAACGCAAATGTACAAGAAGAAAGATGCAATATTAAAAAGCCTATTATGAGGAAGCGTGGCGCAGTGGCAGAGTGGCCGTGCGCGACCCGAGGGTCCCTGGTTCAATCCCCACCTAGTACCAACCTCGTCATGTCCGTTGTGTCCTGAGCAAGACACTTCACCCTTGCTCCTAATGGGTGCTGGTTAGCGCCTTGCATGGCAGCTCCCTCCATCAGTGTGTGAATGTGTGTGTGAATGGGTAAATGTGGAAGTAGTGTCAAAGCGCTTTGAGTACCTTGAAGGTAGAAAAGCGCTATACAAGTACAACCCATTTATCATTTATCATTTATAAGTCACATTATGATAATAAAATGCTAATATTCTAAGAAAAAAGTAGGCATACTTCAACAATAAATTCATAATTACACGAGAAAGTTTTAACCTTATTTATTTTTGAATATATTTTTATGATTTATTTTTAAAAAATGCAAATATTACAATTATAACAGCGAAAACGTATCAAGTCAACATTTTATGAGACAAAGACGGAACCTTACCAGAGCAAACAGACTAAAAAGATGAGTCATAACAATACAAAATACAAGTTGCAGTTTTCTGATTGTTATAATAAACTATTACAAAACATTTTCTTGGCTCAGCAACTTGAGGCTTCCTGGTTCGATACCCAGCTTCCTCCCAACCTGGTCGCGTGAGTCTGTTGTGTCCTGGAGCAAGACACTACACCCTTGCTCCTGATCGATTGTGGTTAGGGCCTTGCATGGCAGCTGCCGCCATCAGTGTGTGAATGTGGAAATAGTGTCAAAGTGTTTTGAGTACCTTAGAAAATCTATACAAATATAACCCATTTACCATTTATTTACCAATTGTGGAAAAAAAACAACCCGATTTGCAAAGACCCCCAACCGAGCTATGGGCCGGCATAGCTCGGTTGGTAGAGTGGCCGTGCCAGCAACTTGAGGGTTACAGGTTCGATTCCCGCTTCTGCCATCCTAGTCACTGCTGTTGTGTCCTTGGGCAAGACACTTTACCCACCTGCTCCCAGTGCCACATACACTGGTTTAAATGTAACTTAGATATTGGGTTTCACTATGTAAAAGCGCTTTGAGTCACTAGAGTAGAGCGCTATATAAATATAATTCACTTCACTTCACCAGATTGCACGCTAATAGCTAATGGGCATGTTTATATATTATAAAGAATTCTACTCTGTATTAGATATAAAACACAGAAATGAAAGAATGGCAAAACGGTGCTATGTAGGGATAAGAAAATATATTATTTTAATAAATGTCATCAAGCTACTCTACTGTATGTTTTTTTTCTCCAGGAACCATTTAAGACTTATGAATCAATGGCTGCATGTCAGTCGTAATTAAAGATTAAAAGATTTTTTTTATTTTTATCATGACTCAGTCTTATGTAATGCGTTAAATACTGAATGGAGTGCAATGAAAAAGTCATGACATCCGCCATGCACTGAAAAGTCAAGTAAAAGTGTGTCGTTTGTCCCTCTGCAGGCGTCTGCAAGCCGCACTTTGTTGTCCCTTTCATGTGCAGAAGGGGATGGCTTTGAGCCAATGAGAAGAGAGCAGTCCTTTTAGTCTTTTATTTATGGCTCACCAGTGGGTGGTCTGTTTCATTGAAGCCCCCAGACAACATAGCTCTGAGGATCATTGGGACACTCAGGCCATGTCCACACAAACACGGAGAGTTTCAAAAACACATATTTGGGGTTAAAACAATCTCTATCTACACATGTTTAGTTTGTAAACTGTCTATGTCAACACACAAATGCATACACCTGCTGTCATGCACATTTTGTCCAATCAGAAGCCTGAAAAAAGCAGCAATATCTGACTTGGTGGCATTACACCTCCTATTATGTTTATTTTGATCGAGTTTAGACGTACAATGACATGTACATTATCTTTAAAACCAGCCTGAACGTACACAGAGCCCTGGGAACATTATTAAAGAGCAAATGCATGCCCGTGCTGCTTAAACCCAACACTCATAGAATTATAACATGTTTAATCAGCAACATGGTGATTATATGTGCAGTGAAGTGAATTATATTTATATAGTGCTTTTCTCTAGTGACTCAAAGCGCTTTACATAGTGAAACCCAATATCTAAGTTACATTTAAACCAGTGTGGGTGGTACTGGTAGTTGGTGGGTAAAGTGTCTTGCCCAAGGACACAACAGAAGTGACTAGGATGGCGGAAGCGGGGATCGAACTTGCAACCCTCAAGTTGCTGGCACGGCCGCTCTACCAACCGAGTTATACCGCCACATCCAACCATCCATTTTCTACCGCCTGTCCCTTTGGTATTATTTCTAAAATCAGCATGCACTAACGAGCCAAGGAAACCATTTTGCATGTTAAAGGGAATTATAAAGCATTTAATCATTGATATAGTGATATATTACATGTGCAATGAAGTGTATATTGTCTTTAACATCAGTACACACTACAAGGAGGACGCTACATTAGGGTTTTTTTTTTAGTTGCTTGGTCTCTTTTTACGCACGAGCACGGTCGCGCCTATCTCCATCTACAAAAATGGAAGCAATTTAGTAATAATTTAGTCTGCTGACATATTGAGTAACATATTGTGTCATTTTCCATTCTATTATTTTGTCAAAATTATTAAGGACGTGTTAGAAAATGAATTATTAATCTGCTTGTTCATTCACTGTTAATATCTACTTATTTTCTGTTAACATGTTCTATCTACACTTCTGTTAAAATGTAATAATAATGTATTCTTCTGTTGTTTGGATGCTTTACATTAGTTTTGGATGATGCCACAAATTTGGGTATCAATCCGATACCAAGTCTTTACATCATCACCAAATTGGAAGCAAGACACGTAAGTTAATTTCATGATTTGTCGTTAAACAAAGAATAAAAACATAAGATAATGTTGCACCTTTCTTATGGCACAGAGCACAAAGTCTTGCTTGGCAAAGTTGTCCCATCAGGTGACGGTCCGACAGCGATCATATCCAAAACAGCTGACTGTCATTTGCGCCGGTGGGAGTGTCGCAAAGCCCATTTTGATGTCTTTTTTATTAACGTTGAGTGAAAATAGATGCATGTTTACGTTCAAACATACAGTAAGTCTTCTTTAGTGTGTTTGCAGCCAGCAAGGCAGTGTTGTTGAGCTTGGAAATGACAGCGCACAAGTCTCCGTTTGTGCCGTGTACATGCATACGCTGAGTGGAGAGTTTTCGATCTGTACACTTTGGCCAGCGTTTGTAAATGTCGTTTTTTGAAGACAAAAGTATTCGTCTGCGTGTGGACAAGAGGCCGAAACGCAGAGATACAGTCGTGGTCAAAAGTTTACATACACTGTAAAGAACATAATGTCATGGCTGTCTTGATTTTCCAATAATTTCTACAACTCTTATTTTTTTGTGATAGAGTTATTATCTGGCTCCTCCATATCGAGAGGAGCCAGATGAGGTGGTTCGGGCATCTGGTCAGGATGCCACCCGAACGCCTCCCTCGGGAGGTGTTTCGGGCACGTCCGACCGGTAGGAGGCCACGGGGAAGACCCAGGACACGTTGGGAAGACTATGTCTCCCGGCTGGCCTGGGAACGCCTCGGGATCCACCGGGAGGAGCTGGACAAAGTGGCTGGGGAGAGGGAAGTCTGGGCTTCCCTGCTTAGGCTGCTGCCCCCGCGACCCGACCTCGGATAAGCGGAAGAAGATGGATGGATGGATGGAGAGTTATTGGAGCACATACTTGTTGGTCACAAAAAACATTCATGAAGTTTGGTGCTTTTATGAATTTATTATGGGTCTACTGAAAATGTGACCAAATCTGCTGGGTCAAAAGTATACATACAGCAATGTTAATAGTTGGTTACATGTTCCTTGGCAAGTTTCACTGCGATAAGGTGCTTTTGGTAGCCATCCACAAGCTTTTGGTTGAATTTTTGACCACTCCTCTTGACAAAACTGGTGCAGTGCAGCTAAATTTGTTGGTTTTCTGACATGGACTTCTTTCTTCAGCATTGTCCACAAGTTTAAGTCAGGACTTTGGGAAGGCCATTCTAAAACCTTAATTCTAGCTTGATTTAGCCGTTTCTTTACCACTTTTGACGCATGTTTGGGGTCATTGTCCTGTTGGAACACCCAACTGCACCCAAGACCCAACCTCCGGGCTGATGGTTTTAGGTTGTGCTGAAGAATTTGGAGGTAATCTCTGTAAAGCACTAGTTCCATTGGCAGCAAAACAGGCCCAGGGCATAATACTACCACCACCATGCCTGACGGTAGGTGTGGTGTTCCTGGGATTAAAGGCCTCACCTTTTCTCCTCCAAACATATTGCTGGGTATTGTGGCCAAACAGCTCAATTTTTGTTTCATCTGACCACATAACTTTCCTCCAGAAGGTGTTATCTTTGTCCATGTGATGTCAGATGAAACAAAAATTGAGCTGTTTGGAACTTGGAGCCAAGCTATTTCCACATAAATGGAGTGGTTACCTAAAATCAACAGGAAGCATCCCCGGCCAGCTGGACCAAGCAGACAACTGTCCATCGAGTGAGTCACTATAATATTGATCATGATACACGCAGCACGTCATGCGTGTTATTACAACTACAGTACGTACACTGTCTGGCTAGCTGTGTACAAACAAAACATGAAATAATACTTTACAGATACTGTAATATGATTGTTCATGTTTTTCAGTCAGTACAGATTGGTGTCCTATCGTAGTGTTGTGTATTACAAACTTAAATGTGTTTTGTGCTGACGTAGAAACTAGCTTATCTCTTGCTGTAGTTAGCTTGTACGGCTAATATTTTTTTATGTTAGAATGCAAAACAAAACAAAACTTTTTGTTCTTGTCTCTTATAATGATTGTGAACGATAGGCAGCATTCCAAAAAAAAGTGCAGTTCCCCTTTAACAAGAGTGCGCACAACCACGGTGTGAATCAATTTTCGGTAGCCCCCCCCCCCTAAAATTTTGTAATGCACCCCCTAAAATGATTTTCTGCAGCCAGGTCTGCATACGGTCATAGCAAAACCAACTACTGTAGTACACTAGACTCCCTCGGTGGGGACAAAAGTCTTGCCAGCCTGAGGGGGCGTGGTCAGGAGGGTTTTTTGTATCCAACAACTCCGCCTCTCAAAACAAACCCTTTTTTAAGAAAGTCAATAATTGTCTTGAAGATCGGTCTTTACAGCAAAATCTAGGCTACATTTTGACCAAAGAAGCATTATTACATGTTCTAGAGACAGAATTAAGTGTTTTAAAAATAGAAAACACATTGTCACATCTTATTTTTGTATATGAGTGTTAAAAATGTTGTAAAAACCACATTTAAAACAAAAAATTTTGTTTTAAATGACAGCTTTTCTGTAAAAAACCAAACAGTGGTACTCTTTTTCCATTTACCATAAAACGTAGAATAAAACAAAACAAAATACACTATATTTTACAGTAAAATTGTGTAAATGTAATGTTTTTACTGTTAAATCGACACTTTACTTAAAGTAATTTATATAATAAATAATGAAATCCAGAGGCAAATTCATACATGTGCTGTTACAAGTGGCCTTCTGATGGCAGCCATAACTGCGATGTGGCCCTCAATGAAATTGAGTTTGACATCCCTAGGCTAGAGGAATAATTTTGCCTAAAATTGGGGTCCCCAAACTTTTTGACTCGGGGTCTGCATTGGGTTAAAACGCTGGGTATTGTGGCCAAACAGCTAAATTTTTGTTTCATCAGACATCACATGGACAAAGATAAGACCATCTGGAGGAAAGTTATGTGGTCAGATGAAACAAAAATGTAGCTGTTTGGCCAAAAAAGGTGAGGCCTTTAATCCCAGGAACACCTTTCCTACCGTCAAGCATGGTGGTAGTAGTATTATGCTCTGGGCCTGTTTTGCTGCCAATGGAACTGGTGCTTTACAGAGAGTAAATGGGACAATGAAAAAGGAGGATTACCTCCAAATTCTTCAGGACAACCTAAAATCATCAGCACGGAGGTTGGGTCTTGGGCGCAGTTGGGTGTTCCAACAGGACAATGACCCCAAACACACGTCAAAAGTGGTAAAGGAATGGCTAAATCAGGCTAGAATTAGGGTTTTAGAATGGCCTTCCCAAAGTCAAAACCGCACTAAAAGAACACCTCTAGGCAACTTCAACCCTTAACTAACACCCTCCCCCTTCCACATCCCACCTCCCCGGATTGTAAATAATCAAATGTAAATAATCAGATGTAGATACTTATTCTTATGCTTTCTGATCTCTCTCTCTATGTCCACTACTTGCTGTACATATCCTACCAAGTCAGTCCTACACTGTTTCAATGTCCATTTCTTTGATGATGCAATTGTTGATGACTGAAGTGTTGATATCAACCAAACTTACCCCCCCCCCCCCCCCCCAACATCCCACACCCCGGATTATAAATAATGTAAATAATTCAATGTATATACTCTTGATGATTATCCTGTGTGATGACTGTATTATGATGATAGTATGTATATAATATAGTATATATCTGTATCATGAATCAATTTAAGTGGACCCTGACTTAAACAAGTTGAAAAACTTATTCAGGTGTTACCATTTAGTGGTCAATTGTACAGAATATGTACTGTACTGTGCAATCTACTAATAAAAGCTTCAATCAATCAATCAAAGTCCTGACTTAAACCCCATTAAGAACATGTGGACAATGCTGAAGAAACAAGTCCATGTCACAAAACCAACACATTTTGCTGAACTGCACCAATTTTGTCAAGAGGAGTGGTCAAAAATTCAACCAGAAGCTTGTGGATGGCTACCAAAAGTGCCTTATTGCAGTGGAACTTGCCAAGGGACATGTAACCAAATATTAACATTGCTTTTATGTATACTTAGTCACATTTTCAGTAGACCCATAATAAATTCATAAAAGAACCAAACTTCATGAATGTTTTTTGTGACCAACAAGTATGTGCTCCAATCACTATATCACCAAAAATAAGAGTTGTAGAAATGATTGGAAACTCAAGACAGCCATGACATTATGTTCTTTACAAGTGTATGTAAACTTTTGACCACGACTGTATATGTGTATGTGTGTATATATATATATATATATATTCCTCGCGCACTAATTGACTGAAAGAGCGCGCACTTGCCACGTTAACGATGGGAAAATGCATTTTTATACAATATGATTTGCCTGAGCAGCTAGGAGACACGGAGAGTAACAAGCAGTAGATAATGGATTAGAAAGGACAGGTTTAAAAAAATAATGATAAAAAAAATATATATATGTATATATATTTTTATAACTTAGATCTTCCCGCAGGCCGGATTTCTGATGCTGGTGGGCCGTATTTGGCCCGCGGGCCGTAGTTTGGGGACCCCTGGGCTCGAGGAATACTTTTGCGTAAAATGAATAACTGACACCTGACATGCGCTCCACGTCATACGGGGATGATTACGCACAGCGCGTTTTGACCTTAGGGAGAGCAGCCCTGGGCCCCTGACCAGGAACAGACCACCAGGGGGAGGGGTAACCACGTGTGTCGTCACCCTTCAGGACGCTGGTCAGCACCCATGAAAGTCCCCGTCCTCCAGCGGCTCATCCTCCTCGTCCGCGCCGGGGTGGGACATCATGGACCTCCCGGATGTTCTCTCCGCCGCCTTCCTCGTCGCGGTGGCTCTCGTCTCGCTCCTCTCTAACGCGCTGGTGCTGCTCTGCTTCCTCCACAGCACCGAGATCCGCCGCCAAGTCCCCGGCGTCTTCGTCATGAACTTGTCTCTCTGCAACATCCTGATTGCCCTGCTCAACATGCCCGCCACCACCGCCGGCATCATTCGGCGTCAGCAGCCCTTTGGGGACCGCTGGTGCAGCACGGTGAGCTTCATGGACACCTTCCTCACCGCCAACGCCATGTTGAGCACGGCGGCGCTCAGCATCGACCGCTGGATTGCGGTTGTCTTCCCGCTGAGCTACTCCTCCAAAATGCGCTATAAGGACGCAGCGGTGATGGTGTGCTACTCCTGGATGCATTCCTTCACCTTCTCCCTCACGGCGCTGCTCTTCTCCTGGCTGCGCTACAGCGACGCGTTTGCGTCGTGCATCCTACAAAGAGGCGGCGGCGACCGGCTGAAGTTCGCCGTCTTCACCGCGGTCTTTCACGCCGGAAGTTTCGCGCTGTCGCTCCTCACGCTGTGCGTCACCTACCTGAAAGTGCTCCAGGTGGCCAGGTTCCACTGCAAGAGGATCGACGTGATCACCATGCAGACCCTGTTCCTGCTGGTGGACGTCCACCCGAAGTAAGTCCTGCGCCAGGGAGGGACTTTTGGTCACTTTTGCGCAACTTGGCACCTCAATGACGTCATCAACATATAGCATATAACCGAATGCAGCTGAGATAGGCTCCAGCACCCCCGCGACCCCGAACGGGACAAGCGGTAGGAGATGGATGTTTTGCCATTTGGAGTTCTATAATTGTTTGTATGCAGAATATTGCTAAAAAAATATATGGAGAAAATGCTACGCTTTTTAATGTTTACATTGATACAAAACAAAACATACAACTAATAAAAAAGAAAAAAATAATCTCTTCCATATAAAACAATACCAAAAAAAAAAGGAATCCAAATTTACCCCCAAAATATTTGAATACAACCTCCACAATCCAATTTGACAGAAATGTATCTATTTGTAAAATTAATCACCAAAAAAGTAAAAAAATAAAATAAAAAAACAAGAAGTGAGCATTTTTGTAATATTATTATCATTATTATCCATCCATTTTCTACCGCTTGTCCCTTTCGGGCCGCGGGGGGTGCTGGAGCCTTATTTATTTATTTATTTTTATTTATTTTTATTAATCAGTCCAACAAAATAACACACAACAATACCATCCATCCATCCATTTTCTACCGCTTATTCCCTTCGGGGTCGCGGGGGGCGCTAGAGACTATCTCAGCTACAATCGGGCGGAAGGCGGGGTACACCCTGGACAAGTCGCCACCTCATCACAGGGCCAACACAGATAGACAGACAACATTCACACTCACATTCACACACTAGGGCCAATTTAGTGTTGCCAATCAACCTATCCCCAGGTGCATGTCTTTGGAGGTGGGAGGAAGCCGGAGTACCCGGAGGGAACCCACGCAGTCACGGGGAGAACATGCAAACTCCACACAGAAAGATCCCGAGCCTGGGATTGAACCCAGGACTACTCAGGACCTTCGTATTGTGAGGCAGACGCACTAACCCCTCTTCCACCGTGCTGCCCACAATACCATCCATCCATCCATTTTCTACCGCTTGTCCCTTTCGGGGTCGTGGGCGGTGCTGGAGCCTTATTTTGTTTTATTTGTTATTTAAATGCTTTTATTAATCAGTCCAACAAAATAACACACAACAATACCATCCATCCATCCATCCATTTTCTACCGCTTGTCCCTTTCGGGGTTGTGGGCGGTGCTGGACCCTTATTTTGTTTTATTTGTTTTATATTTTAAATTAATCAGTCCAACAAAATAACACACAACAATACCACAATAATACAATTCCAATTCCAAAACCAAACCCGGTTTTATAGCAACATTCAGAATAGCAATCAACAGAGCAATTGAGAGGACACACAAGCATGACACAAAACAATCCAAAAGTAGTCAAAACTAAAATAAATAATATCAACAACAGTATCGATATTAATAAGAATTCCAACATAACAGTGATTAGAAATCCCTCATTGACATTGTAATCACAGCCATTTATAAAAAATAAAATAAAAACATTTAAAAAATGAACAATAGGCTTACACTTGCGTCACATCTCATTAGCTTGACAACACATTGTGTCCAATATTTTTTGTGTATACCAGTCAGTATGAGTTGGACTATCAACATCTATCCATTTTTTTAGTATTACCCTTTTTGTTATGATGCATATTTTTTTAATTTTCCTGAGGGAACTTTCCTGAAGGAATCAATAAAGTACTATCTATCTATTTATTTAAATAAATGCATTTTTACTCTTTGATGACACGTTACTAAATTGATGCAGATCACCAAGAATACACGTTTGCAGTGTCATTGGGGTGTTTATATTTAGGAATGTGATTGCATTTTTGTAATATTAATACTGCATTGTGGGGCTCAAAAATAGATGTTTAGTGTAAATATAGAACAAGTGAAATCCTTCACTAATAAATAATGTAAATTAAAATGTACAACTGAATTAAAATCTAAATAAACACAGGCAAAGTTCTGATCTACATTAGAATGCACAAATAACATCAATCATTTAATTTGCAATTGAACTCAAACAATTTACAAAATAAGAACATTTCAGGGCTCCATGGTATTTTTTAAAAAACTATACTGTATACAATTCTAATAAAACTAGACGTTTCTCCCATAATATCTCAATTAAAACCCATACAATTAAATTAAAAAAAACATTAGTTTTTAAATACATGCCATAGAGACCACGCAAGTGTAAGTCCAAGTGTCTTCATTTGATTGTGAAATATAAATCCTATTTTTTCAGCGTGAAGCAGCGATGTGTTGCAGAGCAAAAGAGGCGGAAACTGAGAGCCACCAAGAAGATCAGCATCTTTATCGGCTCCTTCCTTGTCTGCTTTGCTCCCTATGTGATCACCAGGTACCCTTCAAGATTTGGATTGTTCTTTATATAGCATTAAAAAACATGCCAAAATGTGCATTTTTCCTCAAAATATATATATATTTTTTTAAATTCAATTGAGTTTACTGGGATTAATCACAATTCAAAAAGATTTTAACAGCACTTGTATTTACCGAATTTTTCGGACTATAAGGCACACTTAAAATACTTTAATTTTCTCAAAAAGCGATAGTGCGCCTTATGACCCGGTGCCCCTAATGTACGGAATAATTCTGGTTGTGCTTACCGACCTCGATGCAATTTTATTTGGTACATGGTGTAATGATAAGTGTGACCAGTAGATGGCAGTCACACAGAGATACATGTAGACTGCAATACGATGGCAGTCACACATAAGAGATACGCGGAGACTGCAATATGACGCCAGTAAACAACACCAAAACTTTAAATGTTCCATTGAAAATATAGAACATTACACACGGCACTCAAAAATCTGTCAAAACGTTTTAGTAGGACTTTGAAGCCGCACCGTTTGATGGATTGTCGGCCCATTACGGCTACCGTAGTAAGAGATACAAGTATTACTATGGTGTGTGTATAAGGACTGCAAAATGGCACCCATTGGCAGACATATTATCTGGTATTTTGTTTCACAATATTATGCAAAACCAACTTTTCTTACCTTCTGGTACCTGCTGATGCGTATTTGAGATCTGCATAAGTCCTGAATATTTGCGCACGTCCGCCACTGTAGTCCGTGTCGACGCTGTAGTCGATAAGCTTCTTCTTTTTCACTATCTTCTTATTATGGGACATTCACCCTCTGCTTTTGCCATTTCTAATATAAAGTAGTATAAAGTTTAGGGATGTCCGATAATATCGGACTGCCGATATTATCGGCCGATAAATGCTTTAAAATGTAATATCGGAAATTATCGGTATCGGTTTAAAAAATTTCGGTATCGGTTTCAAAAAGTCTGCGATGAGGTGGCAACTTGTCCAGGGTGTACCCCGCCTTCCGCCCGATTGTAGCTGAGATAGGATCCAGCGCCCCCCGAGACCCTGAAGGGAATAAGCGGTAGAAAATGGATGGATGGATGGGTTTCAAAAAGTAAAATTTAGGACGTACATGGACGTAGGGAGAGGTACAGAGCGCCAATAAACCTTAAAGGCACTGCCTTTGCGTGCCGGCCCAATCACATAATATCTACGGCTTTTCACACACATAAGTGAATGCAAGGCATACTTGGTCAACAGCCATACAGGTCACACTGAGGGTGGCCGTATAAACAACTTTAACACTGTTACAAATATGCGCCACACTGTGAACCCACACCAAACAAGAATTATAAACACCTTTCGGGAGAACATCCGCACCGTAACACAACATAAACACAACAGAACAAATACCCATAACCCCTTGCAGCACTAACTCTTTCGGGACGCTACAATATACACCCCCCGCTACCCCCTACCGACCCCCACCTCAACCTCCTCTTGCTCTCTTAGGGACAACATGTCTCAAATTCCAAGCTGCTGTTTTGAGACATGTTAAAAAAAAGAATGCACTTTGTGACTTCAATAATAAATATGGCAGTGCCATGTTGGCATTTTTTTCCATAACTTGAGTTGATTTATTTTGGAAAACCTTGTTACATTGTTTAATGCATCCAGCGGGGCATCACAACAAAATTAGGCATAATAATGTGTTAATTCCACGACTGTATATATCGGTATCGGTTGATATCGGAATCGGTAATTAAGAGTTGGACAATATCGAAATATCGGATATCGGCATAAAAGCCATTATCGGACATCTCTAATAAAGTTCTAACTTATATCTCGCTATCAAAGCGCTAAACACTACTGGTGTAGTGAGTTTACATAATTCACCCACAGAACTTTAGTTATTAGAAAGTTCCTGTCGGACGGGTTTTCACGGGACACATTTCCGGCGTTGTTGTTGCATTATTGAGCCACGAGTGAGGAGATGCTGCTCCGTTATTGATTTAAGTAAAGTTTAAATGTCATTAAAACAGTTGGCTCCATCTTTTGACACTTCTTCCACTCCCGTCCTTGCACGCTACACCGCTACAACAAAGATGACGGGGAGAAGACGCTGTCGAAGGTGAGCCACGTAAATAAGACCGCCCACAAAACGGCGCATCCTGAAGCGACTGTCAGAAAGCGGCTCGAAGATGATCTGTAAAACAAAATCTATGCAACATTTTGACCAAAGAACCACCATTACATGTTATGTAGACCACAAGGAAGTGTTTTGCATTTAGAAAAAAATCATAATATGACCACTACAATGCGCCTTATAATCTGGTGCGCCTTCTGTATGAAAAATTACCTGAATAGACCCACTCATCGGCAGTGCGCCTTTTAATCCGGTGCGCCTTATGGTCCAGAAAATACGGTAGCTTTATTTTACCAAATTAATTTTTGAAAATTTACTTTTGCCTAGACTGACTCGGTTCCTTTCTTTTCAGGTTAGTGGAGCTCCTCCCCTTTGTGGATGTTAACCGTCGCTGGGGCATCATCAGCAAGTGCCTGACGTACAGCAAGGCCGCCTCAGACCCCTTCGCCTACTCCCTCTTGCGCCAGCAGTACAAGAAGGTAGCGCTTCGCGTCTTCAACCGGCTGCTCCGTCGCAACCTCCCGTCATCGGACCATAACAGCTCGCTGGACACGGAGAGCGACTATTGCCTGCAGAGGGTCAGCTAGCATCCCGTAGCTGCGTGGCGGTAAAATAAAAACAAACCTCTAGTGGGTAGCGAGGTGTTCGTGGGAGTCGGCCAAGGCCAGACTGATGGCATCGATGGCAACTTTAGAAAACAGGGGGGGGGGTGAGTCTTTGGCCGCTCTGATTATGAATCCATTCCACCAGACAAGTTATGGGATTGTTCTCCAAGCTTTTGGACTTTTGGGACCACCAATTTTGGGAGCTCCTTTGTGGAGTCAACGGTCTGTAGCTTTCCGAGAAAGACTTAAGGTTCGTCGGCTGGCTTTTTAGTCACTGTTCAGTCCAAAATTCTCATGAACGGTAGCTGTCTTGTGATTTTTTCATAGGATCTGATATTTGCTCCAAATTGGAAATTTTTAAACGGTGCTTGAACTCTGCTCCAACCAAAAAAAGGACAGTGCACATATTTTACCCCAAAACCGTGGTTTTGTGTTTTTATGTCATTTTGATTAGTAATCAGATCACTTCAAAAATATAAATAGCAAGTATAACTGATTTATAAATACACCAATTTGAAATGATCATCGTTGTCATTTTGCATGTATTTTCATTATATTTATGATTTTATAAAGAAAAATACATCAAAACATGCTTTTAAAAAAATCCTTAAGGGTCATTGACTGGCTTGAAAAGCCGCTGTTCAGTTAAAAATGTTAATTAAGGGCATAATAAGGTTATTATGGTTGTTTGTTGATATTGTTTTCCTAAATATTTTGATTATAGTAAGGATTCTGTCAAGAAAACCTACCAAACTGCTAATATAATAGCATATATAATACAATAGTTCCTTAAAAGTAGGCCATTCAAGGGTATGTTGAATGTACTATGTATTGTCAGGAAACCCCACCAAAATATCCTCCAGGTCAGTTGGCCAGCTTTTTAGTCACGGTTTGTTTTAAAAAGTCCATTAAAAGTTGGAATATTAGGTTTGTTATTATGCTTTTTGGTATTTTTGTCTTAAGGGCATTAATGTATCATCTGTAATTCAAAACTGTTTTAGTGCCAGATTGAATATGAATATCAATACCGTTTACTGTTCTTTGTACATGTGACTAGTTAACAGGGCTAATGTGCAATAAAACCTGTTGATTGGGTAATTATTGTCATTTATTCTTACTTAACAATAGTTTTTTATTTAGATAGTACTGTATTGACATGAGTCACCATGATTACCGTAGTTTCCGGACCATAGGGCGCATGGTGGTTCTTTGGTCAAAATGTTGCATAGATGATGTTTTACAGATCATCTTCTAGTCTCTTTTCTTACGGTCGCTTTGGTAGCGTATTTTCTCCGTCATCTTTGTTGTAGCGGTGTAGCGTGCAAGGACGGGAGTGGAAAAAGTGTCAAAAGATGGAGCTAACTGCTTTAATGACTGTAACACGCACTGTGTTGTGGGGGTTCTTGAGGACCAACAGATCATGGCCAAGCCCAGTTTCCAGGTTGCAAAATTCGTTTTTATTTCTTTTCAGTCTCTTTTTCTTTCTTCCAGCCCGCCTGCTGCTTCTGCCTTTCGGCTCTCCCTCCCCTCCTCACGGTCACCAACGCTGCTAATAAAGAGACAGGTGATTAGATAACTCGTTCCAGCTGAGGTATCCACTCACCTGCACATGCCCTGCCCGCAGGAGACTCGTGGACCACGCCCCCTCCACAATGACATTCAGACTTTACTTAAATCAATAACGGAGCAGCATCTCCTCATCCGCCGGAAATGTGTCCCGTGAAAAATGGTCCAACCGGAACTCTCTAATAACTAAAGTTCTTTGGGTAATTAATGTAAACTCACTACACCGGTATGTTTTAGTGCTTTCATGGCGAGTTTATAAGTAAGAACTTTACACTACTTTATATTAGAAATGGCAACAGCGGAGGATGAATGTCCCATAACAAGAAGATAGAGAAAAAGAAGAAGCTTATCGACTACGGCGGACGCGCGCAATTTCTCAGGACCTATGCAGATCCCAAATACAGATCAGCAGGTACCAGAAGGTAAGAAAAGTTGCTTTTGCATAATATTGCGAAACAAAACGCCAGTCTTACCTTATACACACACCATAATAAAACTCCAATGTTGAAGCACAGTACAATCCATCAAGCGCTGTGGCTTCATAGTTTACTGAAGTCGTACTAAAACAGTTTAATAGATTTTTGAGCGCCGTGTGTAATGTTCTGTATTTTCAATGGAACATATAAAATGTTGGTGTTGTTTATTTGAGTCATTTTGCAGTCTACATTATCTCTTGTGTGTGACTGCCATTATATTGCAGTCTACATGTACCTCTTATGTTTGTCTGCCATCTACTGGTCACAATTATCATTACACCATGTACCAAAATAAATAGCTTTGAGGTCGGTAAACAAAACCAGAACTATTCCGTACATTAGGCGCACCGGGTTATAAGGCGCACTGTCGAGTTTTGAGAGAAAAAAAAAGGATTTTAAGTGCGCCTTATAGTCCAGAAAATACGGTAAGAGAACTAAATGTTACTATTATCGTCGAAAGGAAATAACTTGATGCACTGCTTGACACACAAACAGTAGCTTTCTGTTAGCCAAAGGGAATGACAGGACGAAATAGTGAAAGTCAACAACTCGGCAGCAGTTTAGCGTAAATGTGTGAGATTGTGAGAAATGGTCATCGAAGGACTCTTAGTTTGGCTATAGGAAGGAAGCTGTGCAATATTTCATCACTAGAAGCTGACATACAGATACAAACAGGGAGCTCTCTACACAAGTCACCAACCACAGTTATGGTGTATAATGTATAAATTAACTACAAAACCCAAGATCATTTCTCGATGCTGTCTACTTTTTAACATGAGCATAGCCCATACTTGCCAACCTTGAGACCTCCGATTTCGGGAGGTGGGGGGCGTAGTCGGGGGTGGGGCGGGGGGCGTGGTTAAGATATATATATAAGAAATACTTGACTTTCAGTGAATTCTAGCTATATATATATATATATATATATATATATATATATATATATATATATATATATATATATATATGTATATATATATATATATATATATATATATATATATATATATATATATATATATGTGTGTGTATATATATAAATAAATACAAGAAATACTTGAATTTCAGTGTTCATTTATTGACACATATACACACACATAACACTCATCTACTCATTGTTGAGTTAAGGGTTGAATTGTCCATCCTTGTTCTATTCTCTGTCACTATTTCAGAACACACACATTATACAAATATACATTATAAAATCAATAAGAAAACGGGAGCTCTAATTTGGGAGTCTGAATTAGGATCAGAAGTTCCTATATAAACATTGCGCACTCACGTCGCCTTTTTGTATTGATTACTGCAGCTGTGCACTGGATTCATTCACAAATACAAAGTACAACTCACAAACACTTTAGAGTTAGGCTCCACCATCAGAATGTGTACTTAAACTTATAAAGATCACATGGATATTATTCAGTGAGTTGATTCACCAAAACTAACCTGTTATACAGGAGGAAAAAGCACACAGGACGTTTCAATTGTTCACAGACTGGTCGCGCTCATCAGAATGACAAGACACTTCCGGTCTGCAGGTGATAGCATTCAATTGGGAAGAAACGCCCTACTGCCCCCTACTGACCAATGTGAATACTGATAAATGTGTAATGACAGCTCCAAAAACGAATTCAAACCACAAAATGAAATAAATAAATCAATACAAAAATGTGACACATTATGGGTGGGTCACATACAGTGTTGGGACTAACGCGTTACAAAGTAACGCGTTACTGTAACGCCGTTAGTTTCGGCGGTAACTAGTAATCTAACGCGTTATTTTTTTATATTCAGTAACTCAGTTACCGTTACTACATGATGCGTTACTGCGTTATTTTACGTTACTTTTTATGTAGTATAAAGTGTGTTTTATCGGAGCTGTGTCATCGTTCTGATTCTTTTTGTGTCACAAGCCGGAGAAGAGAGAGAGACACGCGCTCTGTGTGTGAGTGTGGGTGTGGGTGTTAGTGTGAGGAGGGAGGGAGGGGTGTGTCTGATCATGGCGGAGCCAGAAGTCGAGTTTGCTAACATGGAGATATTTTCACTACTTTTCTTTTGTCGAGCACAAAGAAAATAACATTTTAGTTAAATGTAAATTGTGCTTTGGATCAAAGATCCCATCTACTGCCCAAAACAGCAATTCAAATCTGCTGAAACAAGCTACATAGCAACATGCTTCGACGAAGCTAGTAAAGAGAGACAGAGACTCTGATGCCACTTTACCTGCAGCACCACCATTTCAGGATTAACTCTGCCTCTGCTCATTCACCGCTGAAGGTACACACACTCTGTCAATCAATGTTCCCTCTAATTTTTCATGTGTGTGAGCAAACGCAAAAACTCCCTGAGCATTGAGTGGAGCCCATGTGAGCAACATCACATGTGCACACTGTGGCTACACCAGCAGCACACCTGTCCCAAACATGACTAAATAACAAGTTAAATCTCCATCCATCCATCCATTTTCTACCGCTTGTCCCTTTCGGGGTCGCTGGAGCCTATCTCAGCTGCATTCGGGCGGAAGGCTGGGTACACCCTGGACAAGTCCCCACCCATCGCAGGGCCAACACAGATAGACAGACAACATTCTCTTATTATTATAATCAAATGACAGCAGTCATTTCCATTTCTAATACAAGTGTTTAGGCCCACTTACAATGACAATAACAACAAATATTGTTTTTCATGAACTGTGTACTTGTATTGTTTGTCTGGGTGGAGGTCCTGCTTTGGAAATAGTTTGTACCCCTTTCAGACATTGCATTTAGTTCCCATTAAAACATTCACATGTTGCACAATGAGATGTAAGCAGGGGATCATGTGTACATTCCTGCAACTTCCTGTTTGTAAAAAATATATTTTTATTAGTATGTATTTAATATATTAACAGCATTTAATGATTAATATTTATAAATTAAGATTCCTAATAAATGACACTAGAATAGGCACACATTTGATTGGTAAATCATAGAGTAACGACCTGGAATGACACTTTATGTGTGGTGTTGGAGTTGTCCGACTTTTTGTGTGGCTGTAAACGCATCACTGGTTAAGTGCCATATGTGCATGTGTTGGCGCAAGTGAGAAAGAGCGAGCGGCTGCTGCTGATATAACAGTGATGTGTTTATGGCCGACAATAAAGAGTTTTGCTCAGTAAAGTGATGGATGGAATTCATGTCCTCAAAGCGTCTCGACAGACGTATTATATTTGAACAATAATGACGAAAATGGTTTTCTCTGTCGTGTCCGTGTCGTGTCAAAAATTGTTATGCGCTTATTTTTTTATTTGATTTTGTGCGTGGCATAGATTTGTCGTGCGCAGAGGACGCTTGAGCAGTGCGCAATTGCACAGGCGCGCTCCTTAGAGGGAACGTTGCTGTCAATTCTCTTATATACTCTTTCATTTTAGACTTCTAGAGTGTTTGATTATCACATCACTCTAAATGTATAGACTATAAAGTTCACAAACATAAAGAGGGATGCTAGTGGGCCAGGCCAATCTTTCCTTATCTCTAAACTAAAACTGGGGAAATGTGTCGAGTGTTCTGGGCTTCAGACATGATTTTGTGTCAGAATTTCTTGAGGAAAAAATGCCTGGTTAGGCTTTGTGTATGTAGTGTGTGCCTTTCTTGGTTCATCTATGCTGTTATTATGCTGTTTGTTACTTATGTACGTTATGTTGCAGCTATTTAAAATAGTTTTGTCAATTTGTTCTGGCCAGAAACAAATTGGCCTTTGTAACATATCTTTGTCTTTGTGTGTTGTATGTCGACCACATTGCTTAGCAGAGTTCAGTGATACAAATGTATGTCAAGTTGATCAACACATTGTATTATTCTCCAGTGCAATAACAGTACTGAAATAAAGGCTAAAAGGGCATTAATTGGAGCTTTAAAAAAAAGAAGAAAAAAAGAAGTAACTAAATAGTTACTTTTCACAGTAACGCATTACTTTTTGGTGTAAGTAACTGAGTTAGTAACTGAGTTACTTTTGAAATGAAGTAACTAGTAACTATAACTAGTTACTGTTTTTCAGTAACTAACCCAACACTGGTCACATATGCATGTACAGTAGATGGCAGTATTGTCCTGTTTAAAAGTGTCACGACAACATTGCTGTTTACGGCAGACGAACTGCTTTACGGCAGACAAACTGCTTTGCGGCAGACAAACTACTTTACGGCAGACGAAAACTTGACTGCTGTTGTTGTGTGTTGTTACCGCGCTGGGAGGACGTTAATGAAACTGCCTACCAATAAACCCACATAAGAAACCAAGAACTCGCCCTCGATCATTAGCTGCTTATATTGTGGGAAAGCGGACGTGTGAACAGGCTGTCAACACGTCACTCAGGTCCGCATGGAGCTGGAGGGGGCGTGGCCTCCAGCGCCGCCTGAATTTCGGGAGATTTTCGGGAGAAAATTTGTCCCGGGGGGTTTTCGGGAGAGGCGCTGAATTTCGGGAGTCTCCCGGAAAATCCGGGAGGGTTGGCAAGTATGGCATAGCCATTAAAGACCTAATATTTGTCATCTGTGCCAATATTACAGCGGACAGCACAAGAAACAAGTTGTACGGATTTGCTAATCCTCGTGTGATGTCATAGGTCAACCGGAAAAGTAATTCAGTTATCCACGCTAAAATGAAATAAGCGGCAAAAGTCGCATTTAAGAGCGTGCATGGAAACTTGGACTTCACACGTAGGTGTGAAAATTAAAACAAACTATTTGACAATAAGTAGGTTATAAATGTGTGAATCAGTTGTTGTGTATCTAACTTAGCCTTCTACTGGGACAATAGCATCATCGTCCACCAGCAAAATAAAGAAATATTTTTTTCTAAAAACTGCTTCAGTGGCTACTGCGTGTGGCAATGGACACGCAGTAGTAGTAGTGTTCGAATCTGTTTGAGATGTTGTTCGTAGCGTGGTGCTTGAGCCGCCATTGTTTACAAGTTTTCAAAGCAGCAGCAGTGATTACATTGTGCGATGTATATGATATATTGACATGATATAGAATAGAAAAGCATTTTACTGTCGATATACACATGGATATGTCCAGGATTTAGCATAGGAGCAATACAGACTTTGTAGAAGTTTAACCTTAGTGTACAGTTACAGACCTGTAGCCGGGCGCTCTGATTCCTTTTTTTCATCCGCCCGTATGGATGGGAATCAAAAACTGTTTCTTGTTAGGAACCGGTTCCCAGTGTATCGATTCCTTGGACCCGCTTGCCAATTCTTTAATCGATTCCCTTATCAATGCCAGTGGTTGGGAATGACCTCATTACGCAACGTGCACAGTGACGTCAAAAAGAAAAATGGCGGTGCTCTGGCGAAACATACGCTCTCGAGTTGACCACATCTTACAAGGAATGATTGCAACAGCGCTACATGTAAGAACTGCAAGATTGCTGGAACATACGACAATAAATGAACGTTGCGTTTTTGAACCGTATCGATCTCATCCCAGCAGCAATAATGTAGCACATCATCTGCCGTAAATAGAATAGGTACTAACTATTATGTTAGCACTATCACCTGTTAAATTGTTAGATTATGACGGGCTCCGAGGTGGGCAGTAAGTACTAGTGAAGTGTATTTCTGGTCTTGTCACCCCCTACCGGGCAGGAGGGCAACACGGCAGTGCGGCTGGAACAAAAGAGATGTCGGAGACGCTTTGCTGAACAAAAAGTTGCTTTATTACAAGAGAGCATCATTAAACAGGTCTGCAGTACCCGGAGGAGCCTTGGTCAAAAAATTAAAGACTCTTAAACTGGAGAAGCCAAACCACCAGTCTTTTATTCATTCTTTCTCTGTCTGGGAGTGTGCTAAGTCAAGACAGCACAACCTGACCATATCATCATCGGCTGTCACTCGAACGAGTATGACGATCCTCCTGGTAGGTGTGTATCCCTCCATGGAGGATGCCTGTGCGTGACTTCGTTTTACGTGGGGAAACTGCTGCACAGACAGTCACCACACGATCCTTGACAGAATCGGGTCAGGGTCCAGTGGCATGGAGTCCAAGACGACTGGGGACCCTTTTCTGCTGCAGCCTTCTTCCGCCATCGCAGCCGTTGTGGTAGTTCTTAAATCTACCGTCTTCCGCCTGCTCCGCCGTTGAGGTCTTCACCGTATCCCTGGCTAGGGGGGCAGTCAGGTACTAGGCCTTTGCCAAGGGCCACCTGGGGTAACAGTAGTAAAGGGGTTAACCTCCTAGTGCCCCAAGACCCCATAGAGGAGCCTCCAATGCCGGATGCACTTTAACGTCATGCCCAGGACACACCTGACCATATAAGGAGATGTTTGTGTTTAGTGACTGGGAAGTTGACGTTTAAGATAAACATGGAATCTCTACTCCAGGATAGAGCAATAACTTTTGCATTCAGAAGCCTGGTTTTATTGCTTCTTCTCGTGAGAGAGCTAATTCCAGTCCACATGCAAATGTCCAACTAAGGCTCCTTCTCAACCATTATTTACTTAAACCTGGTGGTTCGCTTTCTCCAAGTTGGATATAAACATTCACCATACGTTGAATGTGATATGAGTCAATTAATTAACTTCACTAGCTCCAGTTCATGTCTGACGCCTGGCGCTACAGCGTCTCCTTTCACCACGGCAAGGAAGTGTACAAGCAGTGACTAAGTTTGTGGTCAAAAGCTTGCACAAGTTTGCCACTGTGCTCCTGTTTTTCAAGAGGCCAATGTTCAATTGTAGTAGAAAAGTTGCATGTTTTCCTGCAACCACATTTACACTCGGTCATTTTCATGATGGTGAAACTCATACACTTAGAATATTGTATAAAAGTCTGTTCATGTCAGCAATTCAACTTCAAATGTGAAAGTTAACAAAGTCATGCAAAGTGAGACATGTCAAGCGTATATTTGTTATAATTTTAATCATCATTTTGAAGACCCCACATTTTCTATAATGTTCAATTCACGATTTTCATAAACTGTAGGCCATGATAATCAAAGAAGGTTAAAAATATCTTGTGTTGCATGTTATGGATATGATAGTTTCATCTTGTCAATCTAAACAAACCCTTCTAATATTTTGAGTTCCACCAATATATTTTCTCGAGAGATGACAAAGATTTTAAAATGTTTTAATATAAATGTTACATCCTTAAATAATTTCCACATATGTTTTGTTTTGTTACAAAAGAATATATATTTCTTATATTTATTTTTTTCAACGCTATGTGCCTCTTAAGGCCCCACTGTTGGCTTTGTAAGGTCGTGTTAGCTCTAAACTAAATACAAATTGATGCTAATCCACCTTTTTTGTTCTATGTTTTTTCCAAATAAGACTCAATTAGAGAACAGTTAAAGAACCGAATCGTTAAGCAGAATCGAAAGTGGATTTGGAACGGGAAAAATCTGATAAATACCCATCCACCGGCATAGTCTCCTTATAAATAAAACATCTCACTATAATATCATCTGGGATGTTGTGTTGTGGTGAAAGTCACTCAAAACGGACGGCTGGTGTCCAAATTGCACAATAAAAGTAAGAAAGCTAAAAACATACAAAACATTTCTGCCAGGCAGTGGCGTTGCGTTTTTACATCTAACAACTCCGCCTCTCAAAACGGCTTGTAGGATCACAAGTATGGCTTACAAACTGGTCTGTAAAACAAAATCCATGCACATTTTTCACTATAGAACTATCATCACATGTTATCTAGACCAAAATGAATATTTTGAAAATAGAACAAAGCGCCACTACGCCCCCCCCCAGAGGTGGACTCTCCCCAGCAACCTATACGTCCAACACATTATCCAACACATACTGGAGGTTGGCGTCGCTGTTGAACCCACTTGGGTGGTGCCAAAGTGCACGTAGATCACTCAGTGACTCATCAGCTTGGGTTACAGTCCTCTCCTTCCTCTATGGGCAGCAAACCCGCACTTGTGCGCTGGCCGCGAAGCCGGTATCGTAGGCTGTTGGGCTATTTGGTGCACCTTTCACAGTTGGTCTTGCAGTCTGCCGTAGTAGTCCAGGCCAAGTTTGCCCTCCACCTCTGGCTAATGGTGATTGCCCAAACACCAAGTCTACAGGTGTGCAAAGCTCTCGTCTAAACATAAAGGCAGCCGGTTGCACTTCGTCAACTCTTGGACTACCGTTTAGTACGCCGACAGGACCAGTGACAGATACAGGTTTCAGTCCTGCTGCTGGCAGCTATAGAGGATCGCGAGCTAAGGCCAGGGTGCCATCTCAGGGTTGGGGAGGAGAGCTTTCCACATGTGGAGGAGTTCAATTACCTTGGAGTCTTGTTCACGAGTGAGGGAAGAGTGTATCGTGAGATCAACAGGCGGATTGGTGCGGCGTCTTCAGTAATGCGGACGCTGTATCGATCCGTTGTGGTGATGAAGGAACTGAGCCGTAAGGCAAAGCTCTCAATTTACCGGTCGATCTACGTTCCATTATCCCCTATGGTCATGAGTTTGGGTTATGACTGAAAGGACAAGATCACGGGTACAAGCGGCCAAAAGGTGTTTTCTCCGCCGGGTGGCGGGGCTCCATCTTAGAGATAAGTTGAGAAGCTCTGTCATCCGGGAGGAACTCAAAGTAAAGCTGCTCCTCCTCCACATCGAGAGGAGCCAGATGAGGTGGTTCGAGCATCTGGTCAGGATGCCACCCGAACGCCTCCCTAGGGAGGTGTTTAGGGCACGTCCGACGGGTAGAAGGCCACGGGGAAGACCCAGGACACGTTGAGAAGACTTTGGCCTGGGAATGCCTCGGGATCCACCGGGAGGAGCTGCTGCCCCCGCAACCCGACCTCGGATAAGCAGAAGAAGATGGATGGATAGATGGATAGATGCCTCTCCAAGTATGCAGTGGTGTCCTGTGTTGCCAACTCCTTAGCAAGGGAAGTAGCTATTGGCTGTCCTAAAAGTCGCTAGATGACGGCATCGCCTCATTTGCAAAATTTATGGCAATGGACGCTGTAGGAAAGATACAAAAGTGAGTTTTAGAAACAAGATAATTATGATTAAAACTGCAGATTACCTCTCTTCTTTTGAGTCTTAGTTGTTTTTTTTAATCAATTTTGTTCTGCATTGATAAATGTTAAAATATCGAATTTGGTCAAAAGAATGGAGGATGGTGATATTCACTAACGGACCATATCTAATGACTGGGTCATTAACATGAACGATGGAATTGGGACGATGCAATGATTTTATACTAGCTTGACATGCCAGTGAAGGAATGTTTACTTTTACATCTCGCTCTTTGAACCAAGGCAGAAACAGTGGCGTATATTCACATGCACATGCGCATTTCATTTGTAGTCCAGAGGCATGTGGGTCTCCTCTCTGCACTGACATTATCTTTTGTCATAGAGAGACACACGCAGTCGATTTTGAGGTTAATAAATGACTGAGGCTGTAGGCAAACCAAATTAGGCGATTTATTCAAGTGTGACAATAAAGAAACATTTGCATTTAAAATTCCAGTAGAAACTTCCGGCTAGGAACTCGGAAATCCCAACTTCCCACTACAAATGGAACGCACCATAAAAGTCCAGACAACAAATGATTTCCGCATGCGAGATCAGCTGCAATTCCCTCCCGGTGAGATTCTCCGCTCCTCTCGTAGCACCAGCTGACCGGCAGCACCCGTCACTGCTCGTTGATGAGGCTTTCACCTCAAAAAACAAGTCTCCAAAGCACAAAAAAGTCTCCAATAACACCAGAAGAAGTCGCTAGATTTGTCGCTAGTAGCTGTTAACCAATAAAAGTAGCCAAGAGGATTGGAAAGTTGCCAGATTTAGCGACAAAGTTGCTGAGTTGGCAACACTGGTGGTGTCATCCAATTCTCTATCCCCAGGCGCTAGCAGACCTCACCGAAGACATAGGCCTCAAAGTTCCAATCTTGGTCCCTGTGAAGCTCCTTTTGTATGCCGAACCTGCAGAACATCACATTGACCATGTTCTCAGCAGCGTTGTATGCAGCTCCACATCTTGACGACATCACGGCCAGTAGAACCTGGAGCAAAGGCACTGGAGAGACTAGGCAAAGCTGGAGTGGGCCATCCCTGTTGAGCCGTGGACCAGCTGGAGCAACTGCATTCCCAGGTTGCGGGGCACTAAAAGATGTCACAGTTGCCTGTCAGGTTCTTTTAGCGACGATGGAAGAGGTGGTTGTGGATGACAAAGCTTGACTGTTGCGAGTGGAGGATTTGTCTCATTGTCCAGCATGGAGATGGCAGAGACTTTATTTATCCCACAATAGGGAATATATCGACTAATGCTGTCAAGACTGCACCCACTCTTAAACACAACCGGTGACAATGACTCTGTGCCGGGTCTACTTCTTCTTCCGGTGGAGCGCGGTGGCGATGCAGACCTGTTGGTGGTGGCAATGCAGGCTTGCTTCTCTGGACTTCCCATTCTTTGGGGCCCAAATACAGCATGGGCTTGGATATGTCCTCTACCGCTTTCCAGACCTGCTCAGTGGCCTTGTGGTTAGAGTGTCCGCCCTTAGACTGGAAGTTTGTGAGTTCAAACCCCGGCCGAGTCATACCAAAGACTATAAAAATGGGACCCATTGCCTCCCTGCTTGGCACTCAGCATCAAGGGTTGGAATTGGGGGTTGAATCACCAAATGATTCCCGAGCACGGCCACCTCTCAGGGGGTGAACATGGGTCAAATGGGATGGGTCAAATGCAGAGGATAATTTCACCACACCCAGTGTGTGTGACAATTGTTGGGACTTTAACTTAACTTTAACTTTATTTCATAAGCAGGTCAAGTCCAATGATGCCAGCCAGCCACAATCCCTTTAGCCCAGGGTTGGGCAATTAATTTTTACCGGGGGCCGCATGAGCAACCCGAGCACTGCTGGAGGGCCACATCGACAATATTTCAATTACATTTTGCTCAATATTATTTTTGATATACCATAAGATAAATAATAATAATAACAATAATTAATAATAATAATACTTTCATTTAACCTAACTTAACTTTATACAAAAGCAAATTGCTTTTGATGGTTTTATTTTTAACACTGTCTTACACTACACTTCCTGATGCAAAAATGTCAATTTATGCACAGGGTTAATTTAAAGTTTATCCTGCATCCTCTTTAAAAGTCCAACATTTTTCCCTGTCAGATTTGGACAACCATCTGTTGTCACACCTGCCAGCTTGTCCCATTTCAGTCCTAACATGTCCAAACACGCATTTACCTATGTGAACAAGTCATTACCTGTGGTTATCCCTTTTAATTGACTGCATGGCTGCCAGCTCCTCCGTGATTTGAAAGTCAGCAGTTATCCCACGTAAGAAGATAAGCAGCTGGACGGTGTTACGTACATCACAGCTCTCATCCAAAGCCAGCGAAAAACAGTCAAAGTTGGCCGTTCTGTTCTTCAGCTGAAGCTCCAAGTTTCAGGTGTTTGCAGGTGTACCTAATGTTGTGGCCCAGCAGCGACTGCAGCACGGATTTCATAATTCATTCATTCAAAACTCCTCCAACACGAACATTATTGTTTTTGCACTTTTGGCTTTTTTATTAAATAACTTTTTTTAAATAGATTCAATCTTGCACGTGGAAACTTTAAGTGTGGGCTTTAGTTGATATAACACTCTCGTCAGGGGGCGCATTCTACGCCGAGGGTGCATTATTCGGCACAACACCTGTTATATCAGTGTAACAGAGTCCAATAAGCACTCCTTAATAAACTCTCCGTCAGAAAACGCCTTACTTTTTCTGGCGATTTTGTGAGAAATGACGAAACTTGTCCTGACGGCTGCATTCTGGGGGTGTGAAATTTGGCAAAAAGTCCTTGTTGGGTTTGCAGTTTTACCATCAACGCATCAGCCTCCCTTGCGCGCGCTTCATCAGACAGATTCCGGTATTTTTCCTCGTGCTTCGTCATGTAGTGGCGATTCAAATTATATTCTTTAAACACAGCAAGCTGTGTACCACACATTAAGCACATGGCTTTACCTTTAATTTCTGTAAAAAAAATACTTGGCAGTCCATGTCTTGTTGAAAACACGCCATTCATCATCAACTTTTCTCTTTTTAGCATCTCATCACTTGTCGCTGTGCACCTTCACTCACAGGTTACACCCGGACATACGCCCATAAATAACACTTTTCAAAATTGTATTGCGCGCACGACATAGATGTTTTTTAAACTTTATTTTGTCATTTGTGATTGCCGCTGTTCACATTCGCTCACGCGCATACCGTACATCCACACGAAAGTAATACAAATAACGCTTTTCAAAACAAAAGCAGCACCGTTGTATTGCACACTCGACATAGATACTTTTTAAAATTTATTTTGTAATTTATGATTGGCCTCACGCGCGCCGGACAGGGACGCAGAATGCCCAGGTCTGCTCTAGCCACTGTCACTGCAAGGGTCTTTTCGCCCGATGTTTAGGCCTTTTCTTAGGTGACAGTGGTGATCTGAAGCCTGATGTACTTACCACCTGGAGGTTGGGGCCTCGCAGTGCCAGGCAGTGTACCAGGATCAGTGAGATGGTGGACCCAGTCTCCACCAGGGCCCCGCACCATCTCCCATCAACGTCGCAGTGCACATATAGTTCCAGATCCAGTCCTAGAACACCATCTTGTTTTGGTTTTTTTTTTGGCAGTGCCACCCGGTTCTAATTTAATAGGCTGTAAATGTATTCTTTGGGATATTGCGTGCGATGTGCCCCAGTATTCCTGGGTTGTTTTGGGGGTGTGCTCGCAGCTTGGCAGATTGCATCCTTGTTGCTCTCCTCAAAGTTTGTGTGGCAGGCCGACATTTTTTTTCATTCAGGATATGCTCAACTCGCTCTGCTCTGCTTCACCCCCCGCAACCCCGAAAGGGACAAGCGGTAGAAAATGGATTGAGGGATGGATTTAGGTTTAGATTCAACATTTAGATTTAAGATTTAGACTTACATTTACATTTAGATTTAGGATTTAAATATAAATATGATGAAAATTTGCTAAATGTGAGAAAAGTGAGCTAAATGATAAATCTGCTTGAAAAGTGTAACGGAACTTTCTCATTTGGCACCCCATACGCACCTGCTTGCTACTTGGATTCACATTGGCCCACGGGTGTGACCAAGGAAATGGCCAAGTACGTCGTCCAAGTTACTTTTTAGTCAACAGTCAAGAGGGTAAGAAGTATTTGCTGTTTAGCATGGAGTCGCTTCTTGTCAGTGTGTTATCCACTCAAATAAAAAAGTTCCACAGCTTTGTAACTTGACCCCAAGTGCCTTAATGCTTCTAATAAAGTGGCAGCCAGAAGCAGAAGGGAGGGGAGTGCACGCAAACTTCCAAGCAGATTTGGATGACTTCTTTTAGGGAAACGTGCACTCGGTCTGCCTGCTTTGGCTGGTGTGTGGGCATCAGACGCCACAGCTGCACCATGGAACACAGACGGTGGGAAATAAGCCTTTTCTTGCTGCTGCACGTGCAAAGTCTTCTTGTCTCAGCTTGGCCTCCCAGATGTGACGCACGGATCCGAGGTAAATGGCTTCCTTTCGCACGGTAAAAGTTTTCCTTACTGTTACATTTCGCACTACTGTACTTTTCTACAGTTTTTAAAACGTTTTGGGGGCTCAAGAAAGTACTTAAGTTATTTTTTCAAAATAGTTTCTTGTGTTCTTTTATAATGTGTGTGTGTGTGTTTATATGTATTTTTTGAAACTCACTTTTAAAATGTGTGTGTTTTTTTTTAATGCATATTACTATTTTTTTGGTGTTTTCTTACTTGAGGTTGCACTCCAGCTGCAATATTATTTTGTTTTCCCACAGAAAAAAAAAATGGCAGTAGAAATGCTCTATTCCAGGAATTTTTTTTTTTAAAAACATCGAACATGCGGATAAATATAAAAAATAATAAGACAAAAAAACAACTTGACACTGTTGACTTTTCACTGTACAGTGTCCTTTTTGAAAGGTGCTTTTAAACCAATTATTATTTTTATTATTATTATTATAATTAGATGCTTTTAACAACAATTTTTGCTATCAGTAATTTAGAATAGTGCATGATTTGGAACTATTTGATTAAATGATACAGATATTTCTATTTGAAAAAGTATATTGATTGTACTTTGTACTTTCTGCTCCCTGCTGCCTAACAAAGGTGCTAACACTCCACTGTCTTCCAGGTCACTGCAGTCCAATATTGGAAGAAAAACGTAAGTAAAGTCTTCCCATTGCAATTCCTCCGAAAACGGCCTTCTTGTTCCAATCCGGGCCATTTTTTTTTTTTGACCAACATAACTCAGCCTAATGGAATGTGAGTCATAAAAGCGAGCGTGTGTATTTTTAGATGATCCATGGCCCCCATATGAAATATTCACATTCTAATTTCCAACACAGCGAGGAGCCTCCGGATAGATTCAATGCAGGACACCCCCCCACACCCCCATCCCAAATAATGTAACATAGGAATGATCCGTTCCTAAGTCAAACTGTGGCCCCCACAATACTTTCAAGGGACATTTGAAATAACATACAAGGAGGGGAAATTGGGGCCCTGAACAGAATCTTATTTTTTATTATTTTATCATTGCAATTTTTTTCGACACTTTATTCATACAAAACTTTTTTTTTGCACTTTTTTAATCAAACTTGAACTTAATTTGATGCATGTTTTGTGTTTTCCGAATTCCCAAGGAATACATTGTTCAATAGTATATTATTTTAGTGCAAGAAAAACTTTCACCAAGTTGCATATGTTTCTGGCACATCCGCAGCCGAGATTCAGTTCCAGTCCAAATTGAAACTCTAACACAAAAAATGTCAAATACGTATATAATATATAATACATATATATAATATCCATTTAAAAAAACATTCCAAATTGAAACTCTCGAGCACAGAAAATGTCAAATGTTGTAATATCCATTAAAAAAAAAACTTCCAAATTGAAACTCTAGCATAGAGAATGTTACATTTGTTGTAATATCCATTTAAAAAAAACCCATCCAAATTGAAACTCTAGCACAGAAAATGTCAAATACGTATATAATATATATAATATCCATTTAAAAAAACATTCCAAATTGGAACTCTCGAGCACAGAAAATGTCAAATGTTAAAAAATGTAAAAGAAAAACCTTCCAAATTGAAACTCTGGCACAGAAAATGTTAAATTTGTTGTAATATCCATTTAAAAACAACAAACATCCAAATTGAAACTCTAGCACAGAAAATGTCAAATACGTATATAATATATAATATATATATATAATATCCATTTAAAAAAAACATTCCAAATTGAAACTCTCGAGCACAGAAAATGTCAAATGTTGTAATATCCATTAAAAAAAAAACTTCCAAATTGAAACTCTAGCATAGAGAATGTTAAATTTGTTGTAATATCCATTTAAAAAAAAACCCATCCAAATTGAAACTCTAGCACAGAAAATGTCAAATACGTATATAATATATATAATATCCATTTAAAAAAACATTCCAAATTGAAACTCTCGAGCACAGAAAATGTCAAATGTTAAAAAATGTAAAAGAAAAACCTTCCAAATTGAAACTCTGGCACAGAAAATGTTAAATTTGTTGTAATATCCATTTAAAAAAAACAAACATCCAAATTGAAACTCTAGCACAGAAAATGTCAAATACGTATATAATATATATAATATCCATTTAAAAAAACATTCCAAATTGAAACTCTCGAGCACAGAAAATGTCAAATGTTAAAAAATTTAAAAAAAAAACATCCAAATTGAAACTCTAGCACAGAAAATGTCAAATAGTGAAATATCCATCCAAAAAAAGCTTTCCAAATTGAAACTCTCTAGCACAAAAATGTTCAAATATGTCATAATATCCATTTAAAAAAAACCTTCCAAATTGAAACTGTAGCACAGAAAATGTCAAATATTATAATATCCATAAAAAATAAATAAATTCCAAATTGAAACTCTAGCACAGAAAATGTCAAATACGTCATAATATCCATTAAAACATTTTTTTCAAATTGAATTTCTAGCACAAAAAAATTCAAATACTTCATAATATCCATTAAAAAAACCCAAAACATCCAAATTGAAACTCTAGCACAAAAAAATTAAAAAATGTTGTAATATCCATTTAAAAAACCCTTCCAAATTGAAACTCTAGCACAGAAAGTGTCAAATATGCCGTAACATCGATTTGAAAAAAAAAATTCAAAATCGAAACTCTAGCCCGGAAAATGTCAAATGTTGTAATATCCATTAAAAAAAAAACTTCCAAATTGAAACTCTAGCATAGAGAATGTTAAATTTGTTGTAATATCCATTTTAAAAAAACCCCATCCAAATTGAAACTCTAGCACAGAAAATGTCAAATACGTATATAATATATATAATATCCATTTAAAAAAACATTCCAAATTGAAACTCTCGAGCACAGAAAATGTCAAATGTTAAAAAATGTAAAAGAAAAACCTTCCAAATTGAAACTCTGGCACAGAAAATGTTAAATTTGTTGTAATATCCATTTAAAAAAAACAAACATCCAAATTGAAACTCTAGCACAGAAAATGTCAAATACGTATATAATATATATAATATCCATTGAAAAAAACATTCCAAATTGAAACTCTCGAGCACAGAAAATGTCAAATGTTAAAAAATTAAAAAAAAAACATCCAAATTGAAACTCTAGCGCAGAAAATGTCAAATAGTGAAATATCCATCCAAAAAAAGCTTTCCAAATTGAAACTCTCTAGCACAAAAATGTTCAAATATGTCATAATATCCATTTAAAAAAAACCTTCCAAATTGAAACTGTAGCACGGAAAATGTCAAATGTTATAATATCCATAAAAAATAAATAAATTCCAAATTGAAACTCTAGCACAGAAAATGTCAAATACGTCATAATATCCATTAAAACATTTTTTTCAAATTGAATTTCTAGCACAAAAAAATTCAAATACTTCATAATATCCATTAAAAAAAACCAAAACATCCAAATTGAAACTCTAGCACAAAAAAATTAAAAAATGTTGTAATATCCATTTAAAAAACCCTTCCAAATTGAAACTCTAGCACAGAAAGTGTCAAATATGCCGTAACATCGATTTGAAAAAAAAAATTCAAAATCGAAACTCTAGCCCGGAAAATGTAAAATGTTGTAATATCCATTAAAAAAATGCACCTGGGGATAGGTTGATTGGCAACACTAAATTGGCCCTAGTGTGTGAACGTGAGTGTGAATGTTGTCTGTCTATTTGTGTTGGCCCTGCGATGAGGTGGCGACTTGTCCAGGGTGTACACCGCCTTCCGCCCGATTGTAGCTGAGATAGTCTCCAGCACCCCCTGTGACCCCGAAGGAAATAAGCGGTAGAAAATGGATGGATGGATGTTGTAATATCCATTTAAAAAAAACCTTCCAAATTGAAACTGTAGCACGGAAAATGTCAATTGTTGTAATATCCATTAAAAAAAAAAATCCTAATTGAAAATCTAGCACAGAAAATGTCAAATACGTCGTAATATCCATTAAAAAAACTTTCCAAATTGAATCTCTAGCACATAAAATGTCAAAAATGTTGTAATATCCATTTTAAAAAAATCCTTCCAAATCGAAACTCTAGCAGAGAAAGTGTCAAATATGTTGTAATATCGATTTAAAAAAAACTATCCAAATTGAAACTCTCTAGCACTGAAAATGTCAAATGTTGTAATATCCATTTAAAAAAAAAAATTCCAAATTGAAACTCTAGCACAGAAAATGTCAAATATGTCGTAATATCGATGTTGTGTTCCACTCTTACATCTGCTTTGTTGTTACTGCACCACAATGTCTAGCAGTCCATCCATCCATCCATCTTCTTCCGCTTATCCGAGGTCGGGTCGCGGGGGCAGCAGCCTAAGCAGGGAAGCCCAGACTTCCCTCTCCCCAGCCACTTCGTCCAGCTCCTCCCGGGGGATCCCGAGGCGTTCCCAGGCCAGCCGGGAGACATAGTCTTCCCAACGTGTCCTGGGTCTTCCCCGTGGCCTCCTACCGGTCGGACGTGCCCTAAACACCTCCCGAGGGAGGCGATCGGGTGGCATCCTGACCAGATGCCCGAACCACCTTATCTGGCTCCTCTCGATGTAGAGGAGCAGCGGCTTTACTCCCCCCGGATGACAGAGCTTCTCACCCTATCTCTAAGGGAGAGCCCTGCCACCCGGCGGAGGAAACTCATTTCGGCCGCTTGTACCCGTGATCTTGTCCTTTCGGTCATAACCCAAAGCTCATGACCATAGGTGAGGATGGGAACGTAGATCGACCGGTAAATTGAGAGCTTTGCCTTCCGGCTCAGCTCCTTCTTCACCACAACGGATCGATACAGCGTCCGCATTACTGAAGATGCCGCACCGATCCGCCTGTCGATCTCACGATCCACTCTTCCCTCACTCGTGAACAAGACTCCTAGGTACTTGAACTCCTCCACTTGGGGCAGGGTCTCCTCCCCAACCTGAAGATGGCATTCCACCCTTTTCCGGGCGAGAACCATGGACTCGGACTTGGAGGTGCTGATTCTCATCCCAGTCGCTTCACACTCGGCTGTGAACCGATCCAGCAAGAGCTGAAGATCCTGGCCAGATGTCCAGCAGTACATTGCAAAATGTTGATAGAAAAAAAAACTTTGTCTACAACATTTTACATGAGACTGTTTAGTCATCATGGTCCAGGAAGTTGAACTAACGCTGACCTCAAAAGTTCAGGAAACACGAGAGAAATATTCTTTTCATCCGGTCTTGGCAGGCGCACAATATACAAGACGTGCGACATGTGGTCGCATAAATGCTGCTTTTGTTTCATCTTTAAGCGAAATAGTCAACATTTCAAATGATGATACTTTTGGAGAAAGTGGGGTGTGGTTTCATTTGCAATCTGGGAAAACCTTCAGAAACAAACTTTATGCAGACAGACTCAAAAAGTAGGTTAGAGATTATAGTACCCACTTACTGTCAAACTGTCAAAGTGATGACATCATATACATTTAATACGAGAAGATGACACCAAAAAACTAAACTCCCGCCCCCCTGGCTGTAATATATTTAATTTAACAGGTCTTCGAAAGATAAAAAAAAAAAAAAAATCATCTCCATATTTGATCTGACAGGAAAGTTATTGCAGTTATAGTCACTGTGTGTTTTAAGTGTCCTGGGCATGACATTAAAGTGCATCCGGCTGTGGAGGCTCCCCTATGGGGTCTTGGGGCACTAGGAGGTTAACCCCTTTACTACTGTTACCCCAGGTGGCCCTTGGCAAAGGCCTAGTACCTGACTGCCCCCTAGCCAGAAGACCTCAACGGCGGAGCAGGCGGAAGACGGTAGATTTTAAGAACTACCACAACGGCTGCGATGGCGGAAGAAGGCTGCAGCAGAAAAGGGTCACCAGTCGTCTTGGACTCCATGCCACTGGACCATGACCCGATTCTGTCAAGAATCGTGTGGTGACTGTCTGTGCACCAGTCTCCCCACGTTAAACGAAGTCACGCACAGGCATCCTCCATAAAGGGATAGACCCCTACCAGGAGGATCATCATACTCGTTCGAGTGACCGCCGATGATGATGATGATGTGTTTTGAGTGTAGACTTGAAGGAGATCTTGTGTCCCATTTTCTGGAAAAAAGTGGACAGTGTCAGGGTTCAGTAGAAACTGACGGGATGTTGCGATGTCATTGTATGATCAGTTGTCTCAGCATCGTCCAACGTGGTTACATTCAATCATGAATGATGTGACTACTCCGATTTCTCCAAATTGGATTTAATTAACACGATTAAACATACATCAAATATACATTCTCTCATTTACAAAGCTCTCAAACGCACCACTGCCGCTGAAGGTTGGTCGTGTCACAGTTAGAACGCTCTGACACAAACATGCTTATAGGACTGCTCCTAGTTTTCCACGCCCACAAACCTTTCATTGTTCATCTCAATCAACAGCTGTTGAGAACGGTTTTAAACTGCAACAGCCAGGATGGTGCAAGGGACCCCCGCACCCCCCATTGTAGAGCTATGATAACAGGTCATCGTTCTCCAAATCCACTGAAAATTTGGTTAAACAAAACCCCAACTTCCTGTAAAAATAAGCCTAAACCCTTACCAGGGACACGAGACCCCCTTCAAGTCTACACTCAAAACACACAGTGACTATAGACTTAGACTAGACTTAGACTTAGACTTCCTTTTTATTGTCATTCAAATTTGAACTTTACAGTACAGATAAGAACGAAATTTCATTGCATTAGCTCATGGTAGTGCAGGATAAAAAAGCAATAAGGTGCATATATAAATAAATAAATAGATTACTGTACAGATAAATATATTGCACTTTTTCACATGCGTCCACGTTTATGGATGTATGTTATATTGTCTTTTTTATTGCAGCGAGTTAATCCATTTTGGGGGGAGTTGAGGGGATTTTTATGATGCGTTCAAGAGTCTTACGGCCTGAGGGAAGAAGCTGTTACAGAACCTGGAGGTTCTGCTTCGGAGGCTGCCTGGACTGCTGGACTCTTTCTAGAGTCCAGCAGTGAAAACAGTCCTTGGTGGGGGTGGGAGGAGTCTTTGCAGATTTTCTGAGCCCTGGTCAGGCAGCAGCTTTTTGCGATCTCCTGGATAGGAGGAAGATGAGTCCTGATGATCTTTTCCGCCGTCCTCACCACTCTCTGGAGAGACTTCCAGTCTGAGGCACTGCAGGCTCCAGTCCAGACAGAGATGCTGTTGGTCAGCAGGCTCTTTATAGTGCCTCTGTAGAATGTGGTGAGAATGGGGGGAGGGAGCTGTGCTCTTTTCATCCGACGCAAAAAGTGCATGCGCTGCTGAGCTCTTTTTACAAGAGCTCCGGTGTGTAGGGACCAGGTTATATTGTCAGTTATCTGCACCCCCAGGAACTTGGTGCTGCTTACCATCTCCACCGCTGTGCCGTTGATGAAGAGTGGAGTGTGGCTGGACTGGTGCTTCCTGAAGTCAACGATGATCTCCTTGGTCTTGTCGACATTCAGGACCAGGTTGTTGGTTCTGTACCAGTCAACCAGATGTTTCACCTCTTCCCTATAGTCCATGTCGTTGTTGTCACGGATGAGGCCCACCACTGTCGTGACGTCCGAATACTTCACAATGTGGACCTGGTGCAGCAGTCATGGGTCATCAACGTGAACAGCAGCGGACTCAGGACGCAGCCTTGGGGGGAGCCGGTGATCAGGGAGATGGCACTGGTGGTATTGTTGCCCACTCTCACAGACTAGGGTCTGTCTGTGAGGAAGTCAAGCAGCCAGTTGCATAGGGGGGTACTGAATCCAAGGGGGGCCAGTTTGCTCACCAAGTGCTGCGGGATGATAGTGTTGAATGCTGAGCTGAAGTCCAGAAACAACATCCGCACGTGTGTGTCCTTTCCTTCCAGATGTTCTAAGCTCAGGTGGAGTGCAGAGGAGATGGCGTCCTCTGTGGAGCGGTTAGGGCGATAAGCAAACTGGTATGGGTCGAATGTGGGGGGAAGTCTGGAGACAATATTTTCTTTTACCAGCCTCTCGAAGCACTTCATTATGGTGGGGGTGAGTGCAACAGGGCGATAATCATTGAGGGAGGAGATTGTGGGTTTGTTAGGCACTGGAATGGTTGTGGCCGTCTTAAAACATGATGGTACCACAGCCTGGGTCAGCGAGATGTTGAAGATGTCTGTGAGAACCCCAGCCAGCTGGTCTGCACATCCCTTAAGCACCTTGCCTGGAATGTTATCAGGTCCCGGTGCTTTCCGGGGGTTCACTCTCCTCAGGGTTTTTCGGACATCCGCTAAGTACAGGTTGAGCAGCTGCTCATCAGGGCGGGGGATGGATTTTCTCGCCGAAGTGGTGTTAAGTGCCTCAAACCTCGCAAAATAGTTGTTAAGGTCATTTAGGAAGCTGATACTGTTGTCACAGGGACAGGGGGCAGCTTTATAGTCTGTGATGACCTGTATGCCCTGCCACATTCATCTAGTGTTTGTGGGGTTCTCGAAGTAGTCCTGCACTTTTTGCAACCTTAATGGCACGGTTCAGGTTAGCTCTGGCTGTTTTTAATGCTACCATGTCGCCAGACTTAAAATGGCCTGCATTTTATAGTTAATAGTTCTACATCGGGAGAGCAGTGACACGATACTATCTTCCCATTATTGCACCAGTTATTGTTGATGTATATACAAACACCACCACCTCGGGATCTACCAGTGAGAGTTCTGCTCCTGTCCGACCGAAACATAGTTAGCCCCTCCATGCTAACTGCCTCGTTCGGAACGGTTAGTTTCAGCCACGTTTCTGTGAGAAATATGGCACAGCAGTCTCTCATCTTGCATCTTGCATTTAAATCCAGCTTCAGGTAGTCCAGTTTGTTCTCCAGGGAGCGGACATTTGAAAGCAGGATGGAAGGAAGCGGCGTTCTGTGAGGATTAGCCTTTAGCTTTGTTGTTAGCCCCGCTCGGCATCCCCGCTTCTGCTTCCGATCACACCGCTTACGTCTCTTCCGTTGACGGTCCCCGCTGGTACTTGACTCCGCTGCTTCACAGGCCGCTGGATGTAGCCGGCGTAGAATTCCGATGCTAGCGAGGAGGTCCAACGTACACGCATCTTTCAGTCCAAAATGGCCCGATCCTTCCACATCCAAAATTGTCTGGTGGTCGTACGTTACCACGGAGTGTCCACGCTGGAAGCCAGCCATGAAATTCACAGAATTTATCGGTATATTTGCCAAAATGTTCTATTTCTACCATGAGCGTCTGAAGCTGCAACCCGGCAGGGCGCCGCCATCTTGACTATAGCTGCAATTACTTCAAATTAAATACATTGAATACAGTAAATATATAGATTATAAATTGTTTTTTATCTTTCAAAGACCTGTCAAATTAAATATATAGATCCATCCATTTTCTATCCCTTGTCCCTTTTGGGGTCGCAGGGGGTGCTGGAACCTATCTCAGCTGCATTCAGGCGGAAGGCGGGGTACACCCTGGACAAGTCGCCACCTCATCACAGGGCCTAAATGTATAGATTATTTTCTTAATCTTTCGAAGACCTGTTTAATTGAATATATTCAATATATAGATTTTTTTTAAAAATCTTTCGAAAACCTGTTATTAAATATATAGATTTTCACATCTTTCGAAGACCTGTGAGATTAATTATATTAAATATATAGATTTTTTTTTAATCTTTCGAAGACCTGTCAAAATAAATATATAGATTTTCTTAGTCTTTCGAAGACCTGTTAAATTGAATATAGCAAATATATAAATTATTTGTTTAATCTGTCAAAGACCTGTCGAATTAAACATATAGTTTATTTTTTTAATGTTTCAAAAATCTGTTATAATATATAGATTATTTTCACATCTTTCAAAAATTTGTTAAACTATCCATCCATCCATCCATCTTCTTCCGCTTATCCGAGGTCGGGTCGCGGGGGCAGCAGCCTAAGCAGGGAAGCCCAGACTTCCCTCTCCCCAGCCACTTCGTCCAGCTCTTCCTGTGGGACCCCGAGGCGTTCCCAGGCCAGCCGGGAGACATAGTCTTCCCAACGTGTCCTGGGTCTTCCCCGTGGCCTCCTACCGGTCGGACGTGCCCTAAACACCTCCCTAGGGAGGCGATCGGGTGTCATCCTGACCAGATGCCCGAACCACCTCATCTGGCTCCTCTCGATGTGGAGGAGCAGCGGCTTTACTTTGAGCTCCTCCCGGATGACAGAGCTTCTCACCCTATCTCTAAGGGAGAGCCCCGCTACCCGGCGGAGGAAACTCATTTCGGCCGCTTGTACCCGTGATCTTGTCCTTTCGGTCATAACCCAAAGCTCATGACCATAGGTGAGGATGAGAACGTAGATCGACCGGTAAATTGAGAGCTTTGCCTTCCGGCTCAGCTCCTTCTTCGCCACAACGGATCGATACAGCGTCCGCATTACTGAAGACGCCGCACCGATCCGCCTGTCGATCTCACGATCCACTCTTCCCTCACTCGTGAACAAGACTCCCAGGTACTTGAACTCCTCCACTTGGGGCAAGATCTCCTCCCCAACCCGGAGATGGCACTCCACCCTTTTCCGGGCGAGAACCATGGACTCGGACTTGGAGGTGCTGATTCTCATCCCAGTCGCTTCACACTCAGCTGCGAACCGATCCAGTGAGAGCTGAAGATCCTGGCCAGATGAAGCCATCAGGACCACATCATCTGCAAAAAGCAGAGACCTAATCCTGCAGCCGCCAAACCAGACCCCATCAACGCCTTGACTGCGCCTAGAAATTCTGTCCATAAAAGTTATGAACAGAATCGGTGACAAAGGGCAGCCTTGGCGTAGTCCAACCCTCACTGGAAACGTGTCCGACTTACTACCGGCAATGCGGACCAAGCTCTGGCACTGATCATACAGGGAGTGGACTGCCACAATCAGACAGTCCGATACCCCATACTCTCTGAGCACTCCCCACAGGACTTCCCGAGGGACACGGTCGAATGCCTTCTCCAAGTCCACAAAACACATGTAGACTGGTTGGGCAAACCCCCATGCACCCTCAAGGACCCTGCTGAGAGTATAGAGCTGGTCCACACTGTTCCTCCTGAATGCGAGGTTCGACTATCCGTCGTAGCCTCCTCTCCAGTACACCTGAATAGACCTTACCGGGAAGGCTGAGGAGTGTGATCCCACGATAGTTAGAACACACCCTCCGGTTCCCCTTCTTAAAGAGAGGAACCACCACCCCGGTCTGCCAATCCAGTGGTACCGCCCCCGATGTCCACGCGATGCTGCAGAGTCTTGTCAACCAAGACAGCCCCACAGCATCCAGAGCCTTAAGGAACTCCGGGCGGATCTCATCTACCCTCGGGGCCTTGCCACCGAGGAGCTTTTTAACTACCTCAGCAACCTCAGCCCCAGAAATAGGAGAGCCCACCACAGACTCCCCAGGCACTGCTTCCTCATAGGAAGAGGTGTTGGTGGGATTGAGTAGGTCTTCGAAGTATTCCCTCCACCGATCCACAACATCCGTAGTCGAAGTCAGCAGAACACCATCCTCGCCATACACGGTGTTGATAGTGCACTGCTTCTCCTTCCTGAGGCGGCGGATGGTGGTCCAGAATTGCTTCGAAGCCGTCCGGAAGTCGTTTTCCATGGCCTCACCGAACTCCTCCCATGTCCGAGTTTTTGCCTTTGCGACCGCTGAAGCCGCACACCGCTTGGCCTGTCGGTACCTGTCCGCTGCCTCAGGAGTCCTATGAGCCAAAAGAACCCGATAGGACTCCTTCTTCAGCTTGACGGCATTCCTCACCGCCGGTGTCCACCAACGGGTTCTAGGATTACCGCCACGACAAGCACCAAGTACCTTGCGGCCACAGCTCCAATCAGCCGCCTCGACAATAGAGGCGCAGAACATGGTCCATTCGGACTCAATGTCCAGCACCTCCCTCGTGACATGTTCAAAGTTCTTCCGGAGGTGGGAATTGAAACTCTCTCTGACAGGAGACTCTGCCAGACGTTCCCAGCAAACCCTCACAATGCGTTTGGGCCTGCCAGGTCTGTCCGGCATCCTCCCCCACCATCGCAGCCAACTCACCACCAGGTGGTGATCGGTAGAAACCTCCGCCCCTCTCTTCACTGAGTGTCCAAAACATGAGGCCGCAAATCCGATGACACAACTACAAAGTAGATCATGGAACTGCGGCCTAGGGTGTCCTGGTGCCAAGTGCACATATGGACACCCTTATGTTTGAACATGGTGTTCGTTATGGACAATCTGTGACGGGCACAAAAGTCCAATAACAAAACACCGCTCGGGTTCAGATCCGGGCAGCCATTCTTCCCAATCACGCCTCTCCAGGTTTCACTGTCGCTGCCAACATGAGCATTGAAGGAATCGAGGGAATCACCCGGGGGAGCACTCTCAAGTACTCCCTCGAGTGAATCCAAAAAGGGTGGGTACTCTGAGCTGCGGTTTGGCGCGTAAGCGCAAACCACAGTCAGGACCCGTTCCCCCACCCGAAGGCGGAGGGAAGCTACCCTCTCGTCCACCGGGTTGAACTCCAACGTGCAGGCTCTGAGCCGAGGGGAAACAAGAATTGCCACCCCAGCCCGTCGCCTCTCACTGCCGGCAACGCCAGAGTGGAAGAGAGTCCAGCCCCTCTCGAGAGAACTGGTTCCAGAGCCCTTGCTGTGCGTCAAAGTGAGTCCGACTATATCTAGCCGGAACTTCTCCACCTCGCGCACTAGCTCAGGCTCCTTCCCCCTCAGCGAGGTGATGTTCCACGTCCCAAGAGCTAGCTTCTGTAGCCGAGGATTGGACCGCCAAGTGCCCTGCCTTCGGCTGCCGCCCAGCTCACATCGCACCCGACCTCTATGACCCTTGCTATGGGTGGTGAGCCCATTGGAGGGGGGACCCACGTTGCCTCTTCGGGCTGTGCCCGGCCAGGCCCCATGGGGACAGGCCCGGCCACCAGGCGCTCGCCATTTGTTAAACTAAATATATTAAATATATACATATATATTTTTTTATCTTTCAAACACCTGTCAATTTAAATATAGTAAATTTATAGATTATTTTTTAAATCTTTCGAAGACCTGTTAGATTATATATATATATATATATATATATATATATATATATATATATATATATATATATATATATATATATGTATATATACACACATATATATATATATATATATATATATATATAATTTTTGTCTTTCGAAGACCTGTCAAATTAAATATAGTGAATTGTAGATTTTTTTTTTTATCTTTCAAAACCTGAGTATTATTTTCACATCTTTTGAAGACCGGTTAAATTAAATATATAGAGTTTTTTTTTTAAATCTTTCGAAAACCATATAGATTATTTTCACATCTTTCGATGCCCTGTTAAATTAAATATATCAAATATATACTGTAGAATATTATTTTTTTAATCTTTCAAAGACCTGTCAAATTAGATGATCAGAAGATGATTATTTTCACATATTTCAGAGACGTGTCAAATTAAATATATTAAATATATAAAGATGACAGAGACACATATTTCATAGATTTTCAAAACAGCTGACATCTGACAAAAGTTACTGTTAGTATCAGACTGTATGCGACCACATTACCATCGTCAATAGTTTGATCGGTCCAATCATAGCCGGATGCCAGAAGGCAGGACATACACACCGGACTTTAGTTTTTTGTATTGTTTTTTCATATTAAATGTACTGTATATGACGTCATCACTTTGATTGACAGTTTGACAGAAAGTGGGTACTATAATCTCCCTTAGGGTACAAATGTGGCTGCGGAGCAAAATGTATGCAAAGTTTACACCAAAGCATATATTATCTAGACTAGGGATTCGCAAGCTGTGGTACGCATCCCACTAGTGGTACACGGGTTCCATCTAGTGGTACGTCAAATAATCCCTGTGTTTGACTTTCCTATATTCAAACACAGTATTACTGTTTAAACTTTGTTTAATATTAAACATACTAGTTAAATAAAACCTCTGCCTTGTCTTTAATAAATACCTGGGCCTACTACGCTACTGTATTTTAATGTTGGTCATTATGGTGCTTTACAATACATCCATCCATTTTCTACCGCTTATTCCCTTCGGGGTCGCGGAGGTGCTGGAGCCTATCTCAGCTACAATCGGGCGGAAGGCGGGGTACACCCTGGACAAGTCGCCACCTCATCGCAGGGCCCTTTACAATACACATTAACTCTATTCAACACCTTTTTTTTCAGCCATAAACTTATTTAACAATAGTCCTATGCATGTTTTAGCAAATAGCCGGTATCATTTAATCTCATTTACAGACATGAAACAGTTCTGTTAAAGTACGAACGTCGTTTTAGATACACAGCGAGGAAACACGTTACTTTCATGAGCTCATTTAAGGGATGGTTTTCCAACTGCTCAGATAGATTCTTTTTTTTTTTAAACCCCAAAACATAGCAATAACACTTATGTTGCTATTAGTGGTTTAGCAGAACATAATTTTATTAAAAATTTTTTTTTTAAAAAGGGTTTATTTTTCACAAAAACTAATTTATGTAGAAAAAACTGTCTGGTCTTCCACTCGTACACACAGGGAGCGCGTGCACACACACAAAAGCAGCCCAAGAGAGGAAGAGCAACTAAAAATTTGCTGTCATGTTGTTGATAGAATATATATTATTCATGTGAATTAAATTGGATATTAATTCATATCAATATTCAATGACCGCTGATAACCGAATGGCTATCATGAGCCAACCACGAACCTGGCTAATGCGTGTGTGTAATGTGGGGCGTAGTTCACATCATCACGTGATAAAAGCCAGAAGATATAATGCTTAGAAGACATCGGAAAGTTAGGGACGTATGTATCTGCCTGGAAGTTGCAAACGGCCTTTTGAACGTGTTCATTCACTCTTTCGCTAGACATCTTTCACATTAAGGCACTACTACTCCGCTACTAGTGTGTATTACATGTTGTTGCAACTTCACTTACCTACCAAACAGGTAAACACAGGCAGAGGTGGGTCGAAACGTCTACAACGTCTTTTTCCTCGTTTAAAGTGGAATGTAGGTAGGCTGACACAAATGAGGGTGCATGATTTAAACCAGACCTGGGCAAATTAAAGGGGGACATTATCACAATTTCAGAAGGGTTAAAACCATTAAAAATCAGTTCCCAGTGGCTTATTTTATTTTTCGAAGTTTTTTTCAAAATTTTACCCATCACGCAATATCCCTAAAAAAAAGCTTCAAAGTGCCTGATTTTAACCATCGTTATATACACCCGTCCATTTTCCTGTGACGTCACACAGTGATGCCAATACAAATAAACATGGCGGAAAGAACAGCAAGGTATAGCGACATTAGCTTGGATTCAGACTCGGATTTCAGCGACTTAAGCAATTCAACAGATTACGCATGTATTGAAACGGATGGTTGTAGTGTGGGGGCAGGTAGCGAAAACGAAATTGAAGAAGAAACTGAAGCTATTGAGCCATATCGGTTTGAACTGTATGCAAGCGAAACTGACGAAAACGACACGACAGCCAGCGACACGGGAGAAAGCGAGGACGAATTTGGCGATCACCTTCTAACCAACGATTGGTATGTGTTTGTTTGGCTTTAAAGGAAACTAACAACTATGAACTAGGTTTACAGCATATGAAATACATTTGGCAACAACATGCACTTTGACAGTGCAGACTGCCCATTTCAGGCGCGCTAAGAACATATATTTTTCTACGATTTCAGCACTCAGGTTAACCATACCTAAATAGACACAAAATACTGCATTACACAAGACTACCCGAATGTACTCGAATGATTGAAAAAAATAAATGTTTTTAAGCTAAATTATTGGTAAACACAGTTTATGTATAATAATTTACGTAAAATCGCGAGTAATGAATAACATTTTCATCGGTTGTGAGGGATGCCGTCAGGCTGAAGAAGGAGTCCTATCGGGTTCTTTTGGCTCATGGGACTCCTGAGGCAGCAGACAGGTACCGACAGGCCAAGCGGTGTGCGGCTTCAGCGGTCGCGGAGGCAAAAACTCGGACATGGGAGGAGTTCGGGGAGGCCATGGAAAAAGACTTCCGGACGGCTTCGAAGCAATTCTGGACCACGATCCGCCGCCTCAGGAAGGGGAAGCAGTGCAGTGTCAACACCGTGTATGGTGGGGATGGTGCTCTGCTGACCTCGACTGCGGATGTTGTGGATCGGTGGAGAGAATACTTCGAAGACCTCCTCAATCCTACCAGCACGTCTTCCTATAAGGAAGCAGGGCCTGGGGAATCTGTGGTGGGCTCTCCTATTTCTGGGGCTGAGGTTGCCGAGGTAGTTAAAAAGCTCCTCGGTGGCAAGGCCCCGGGGGTGGATGAGATCCGCCCGGAGTTCCTTAAGGCTCTGGATGTTGTGGGGCTGTCTTGGTTGACAAGACTCTGCAACATCGCGTGGACATCGGGGGCGGTACCTCTGGATTGGCAGACCGGGGTGGTGGTTCCTCTCTTTAAGAAGGGGAACCGGAGGGTGTGTTCCAACTATCGTGGGATCACACTCCTCAGCCTTCCCGGTAAGGTCTATTCAGGTGTACTGGAGAGGAGGCTACGCCGGATAGTCGAACCTCGGATTCAGGAGGAACAGTGTGGTTTTCGTCCTGGTCGTGGAACTGTGGACCAGCTCTATACTCTCGGCAGGGTCCTTGAGGGTGCATGGGAGTTTGCCCAACCAGTCTACATGTGCTTTGTGGACTTGGAGAAGGCATTCGACCGGGAAGTCCTGTGGGGAGTGCTCAGAGAGTATGGGGTAACGGACTGTCTTATTGTGGCAGTTCGCTCCCTGTATAATCAGTGTCAGAGCTTGGTCCGCATTGCCGGCAGTAAGTCGGACACGTTTCCAGTGAGGGTTGGACTCCGCCAAGGCTGCCCTTTGTCACCGATTCTGTTCATAACCTTTATGGACAGAATTTCTAGGCGCAGTCAGGGCGTTGAGGGGATCTGGTTTGGTGGCTGCAGGATTAGGTCACTGCTATTTGCAGATAATGTGGTCCTGATGGCTTCCTCCGGCCAAGATCTTCAGCTCTCACTGGATCGGTTCGCAGCCGAGTGTGAAGCGACTGGGATGGGAATCAGCACCTCCAAGTCCGAGTTCATGGTTCTCTCCCGGAAAAGGGTGGAGTGCCATCTCCGGGTTGGGGAGGAGATCTTGCCCCAAGTGGAGGAGTTCAAGTACCTCGGAGTCTTGTTCACGAGTGGGGGAAGAGTGGATCGTGAGATCGACAGGCGGATCGGTGCGACGTCTTCAGTAATGCGGACGCTGTATCGATCCGTTGTGGTGAAGAAGGAGCTGAGCCGGAAGGCAAAGCTCTCGATTTACCGGTCGATCTACGTTCCCATCCTCACCTATGGTCATGAGCTTTGGGTCATGACCGAAAGGACAAGATCACGGGTACAAGCGGCCGAAATGAGTTTCCTCCGCCGAGTGGCGGGACTCTCCCTTAGAGATAGGGTGAGAAGCTCTGTCATTCGGGGGGAGCTCAAAGTAAAGTCGCTGCTCCTCCACATCGAGAGGAGCCAGATGAGGTGGTTCGGGCATCTGGTCAGGATGCCACCCGAACGCCTCCCTAGGAAGGTGTTTCGGGCATGTCCGACCGGTAGGAGGCCACGGGGAAGACCCAGGACACGCTGGGAAGACTATCTCTCCCGGCTGGCCTGGGAACGCCTCGGGATCCCCCGGGAGGAGCTGGACGAAGTGGCTGGGGAGAGGGAAGTCTGGGCTTCCCTGCTTAAGCTGCTTCCCCCGCGACCCGACCTCGGATAAGCGGAAGAAGATGGATGGATGGATGGATTTTCATCAATTAATATATTCTGTAGACATACCCTCATCCGCTCTCTTTTCCTGAAAGCTGATCTGTCCAGTTTTGGAGTTGATGTCAGCATCTGCTTTGAGTGTCGCAGGATATCCACACATTCTTGCCATCTCTGTCGTAGCATAGCTTTCGTCGGTAAAGTGTGCGGAACAAACGACTGACCATTTCGTCGGCTTTCCCCACAGCCTCGTATTTTGAACAAATGTCATCCAATTTCTTGCCACTTTCGCATCTTTGAGCCACTGGTGCAACTTGAATCCGTCCCTGTTCGTGTTGTTACACCCTCCGACAACACACCGACGAAAGTGAGAAAATGGCGGATTGCTTCTCGATGTGACGTCACAACGTAACGTCATCGCTCCGAGAGCGAATAATAGAAAGGCGTTTAATTCGCCAAAATTCACCTATTTAGAGTTCGGAAATCGGTTAAAAAAATATATGGTCTTTTCTCTGCAACATCAAGGTATATATTGACGCTTACATAGGTTTGGTGATAATGTTCCCCTTTAAGGCCCGGGGGCCACATGCGGCCCGTTAAGCTTTTCAATCTGGCCCGCCGAACATTCCCAAATAATTTTTTTAGATTTTTAAGATGGAAACTGTAGCTGCCATTATGGTGTGTAGTGATGTTTTCAAATGACTGTAAGTCTTGAACGATAAGAAAGTATTTCAATGGTTGGAATCTGTGCTTTTGCATGATATACTAGTTACTATGGTAATCTAATTAGCAGAGGTGTGGACTCGAGTCACATGACTTGGACTCGAGTCAGACTCGAGTCATGAATTTGATGACTTTAGACTCGACTTGACAAAATGTAAAGAGACTTGCAACTCGACTTAGACTTTAATATCAATGACTTGTGACTTCACTTGGACTTGAGCCTTTTGACTTGACATGACTTGCTACTTTCCCCAAAATCCAAAGCTTAAAAAGTTATTTGGGAGCGCTCCGTATTTTTCATTTTCTTCGTTTGTGTCTATCAGCGTGTTGTTCCTGTCAGCTGGTGTGCTCTCAGTACAACAGCCAATCAAATTAGATCTACGTTGTTTTCATCACGCAGCATTCATCCAATCAAATTGCAGGACAACCACTGAGCAAGAGTTGTCCAACAACGTGCCAGTGATAAACAATTATGCCAAAGTTGGTTTCGTTCGGGTATAAAAACTACGACTTGGTCAACAAAAAACGAATTGCCGTATGCAAATCACGCAGTTCGAATATTACAGACGGAGACGCAACAACTTCCAACTTCGTTCGACATTTGAAGTTGCACAAAGAAGGGTAAGTTTTGAATGTAAGATAACGTTTATTGGCTAAGTAACGTGACTTTTATTTGCTGTGTAGTTAAATCAGTGAGGCTGCAAACTCACTGCTAACGTTATAACCATAGACATCTTATAAGTAGACGCAGCATAGAGCGCTACTGCCTACTGGCGCAGACAAGGCGCGGGGCCGCCATCTTGGAGTGGTGATCCGCTCCACTCAGTGCAATTCATTTGGCAGGAGCAATGAACTGTCGCATTTAGCGCATTTAATTCATCTTACCTCACTGAATACCACTGATTTTCACCCCCCTTTTTTGTCATACGTGTAGCTATGATAACAGACACATGTTTTGGCGTGTTTTATTATTCATAGTTTGCTTAACAGTAATATAATATTCTTATACGCTATAAGTGACCAGACGTCCCAGATCAAAACTGGGAATATAATCCCAGAGAAGGGGGAAAAAACGGTTTTAAGTTGAAGAAACAATATGATTAGGTTATATATACATACGTATATCCTACATAAACAATGTATGAATACATTAGATATCTATATATCTTATAGACTGTATCTCTGTTGCTGCAGCAGCAGAGAGTTTATTCTGTCTTGACAATTTGTATTGATATTTTCTATTACATTCTTCCCTTAAATGATAATGTTTGCAGTGATTGTTTTATATGTATTATTTTATGTAAGTCGCTTTGGATAAAAGCGTTTGCCAAATACTTAAACATATATAAACACCTGAAATGGGTTGTACTTGTATAGCGCTTTTCTACCTTCAAGGTACTCAAAGCGCTTTGACACCACTTCCACATTTACCCATTCACACACACATTCACACACTGATGGAGGGAGCTGCCATGCAAGGCGCTAACCAGCACCCATCAGGAGCAAGGGTGAAGTGTCTTGCTCAGGACACAACGGACATGACGAGGTTGGTACTAGGTGGGGATTGAACCAGGGACCCTCGGGTCGCGCACGGCCATTCTTCCACTGTGCCACGCCGTCCCGAAAAGTCTTCATATCAGCTAAAACCACCAATCTGTTTCACTGGATTCAGAATAAAACCAAATTCTGTTTTACCCAACAATGTTAGTATTTGAATATTGTTACTTGAAGACTTATTCCTGGTTACAATGATACTGTTAAGAAAGTATTGTCTTATACTTTGCCTAAAATGAGAATGCATCATAATCAGTGGCGGCTGGTGAATTTTGTTTTAGGTGGGGCTGAAAGTTTGTAAACCAAACCCCTGATTTCTTTGTGATTTTCACATACAAATATTGAAGATCTTTGATCCTTCTCAACTCTGTGGTAATATTATTTTCATAAGATACAACCAATAGTACGTTAATGTTAAATCTTACTTGTGAAAAGTAATCCCCCGATTCCTATTTTCAACAGTCCGCTCATTTGAGCAGGAAAACGCTGAACACCAGCCCGGCATCTTTGTTTTCTACCTGTCAACTGTCAGTTTAGGCTGCTCGCCGGCTCCTCATCACCACTTCAAGATGGCGGCCAAATTGCTCACGTCACAGCAACCAATGCTGCGTCTACTTATAAGATGTTTATGGTTATAACGTCATTGCAAACACGGCAATCTGTTGCGTCCACTGCAGTTTGCTACCTTATTCATACTTTTTGTCAAGTGATTTTTTTTTTAAGCAGGGTTGCATGAGGTACCTACACATAACGTTACGTTAGACAATGTATCACACACAGTAACGTAACGTTAGTCAATGCATCACACACAGTAACGTAACGTTAGTCAATGTATCACACACAGTAACATTACGTTAGTCAATGTATCACACACAGTAGTGTAACGTTAGACGGTGGTCAGCAGCACCGCGTATTTTAGCCACCTACAAAAAGACAAACAGTCAAATAAAGGTCAGTTAAAATGTATACTATATTAAGAATATGTGTACATATTGCATAGAGCCCTGACATCTAAAAAGTACAACTCTGTTCATTGTTATGTTCATATATTTGTTATGTTTTTCATATGTACGCACACATAAACACATATACAGTATGAGATGAGATCAATGAGATAAGGTAAGAACAGGATAGAAACTGCTGTGGAACTAGTTACAATGCAATATGCCATTGAAATACAATGTTAACACTTTTGTGCAAATAAGTTGCACTTGTTTTTTTCAAATGTGTTTATTCTGTAAAGGAATGAGTTACATGTTTAAAATGACTGGTTAATAGTGCTATTTTGAAGTGCAATGTCAGCACTATCTTTTTCCCTGCAATTTCAAATGCACTTGTTTTAATAAATAAATACAGCGTTTTAAAAGCATACACAATCTGTGTAAATATATTAGTCAGTGGTTAAACGACTTGAAAGGACTCGAAACTCAAAATGCAGGACTTGGGACTTGACTTGAGACTTTCCAGTCTTGACTTTGGACTTGACTCGGACTTGCCCTGTCTTGACTCGGGACTTGACTCGGACTTGAGGGCAAAGACTTGAGACTTACTTGTGACTTGCAAAGCAATGACTTGGTCCCACCTCTGCTAATTAGTTACTATGGCGATCTAAGTCACAGCAGCTCTGACGAGGCACCAAGCAGTGTGGGTAGGGAGCGTTTCCACAGAGTGTTTCCAGAGCGGCCAGTATGAAATGCAGCTGTGACAAACGCAGAAGGAGATTTTTACAACAAAATTCTAAGGCTTAGTGATATATTAGATGAATCAGATTGTAGTTTTTATTTTTTTTTACCCTTCTCGTTTACATTTTGCTGTGTTTGTTGCAATTTTTTTGTGTTTTGCTTGATTGTAAAATATGTTGATCTAGAGGGGGTGTGACGTTCGTATGTTGTCAATATTCAGTGTTTTATCGTTCATAGTTAATATTGTAAATCCCACATTCTTTATTTTCATGTACATTCTTGGTGTCTCATTCAGTAAAAAAAAAGTACAATTCCATTCCGTTTTTTAAGGCGGTGTGTGATAACATTTTTAGCATTCAATCAGACATTGTTGTGAGGTTTTGTATTAGTGTTCCTAAAAATAGATATACCGGCCCCCAGACACATTTTTTCCTCTAAATGTAGCCCCTGAGTCAAAAATAATTGCCCAGGCCTGATTTAAACGTTCTTTGTCTGAGTTTGTAAGTAAACATTTTAGATTTGTGCTGCCTTGTCTGACATTATGTAACTTTTTGCAGTCAGTACGTTTCCATGCACGATAGTCTGATTTGTCCAATAATTCGGTTTCTTTTAGTTTCCATGCTCTATCGCTAATGTGGTTGTTGGCTATATGCAGTGTGCCTCTTGTACATTAGGGGGCGATTGTGGTTATTGTATTTTTTGGACTATAAGGTGCACTTAAAATCCTTTTTATCCCCTCAAAACTGGTCAGTGCGCCTTTTACCCCGGTGCGCCCAATGTACGGTATAATTCTGGTTTTGCTTACCGACCTCGGAGCAATTTTATTTGGTACATGGTGAAATGATAAGTGTGACCAGTAGATGGCAGTCAAACAATAGAGATACGTGTAGAAAACAACACCAACATTTTATATGTTCTATTGAAAATATAGAACATTACACACGGCGCTCAAAATTCGATCAAAATGTTTTAGTATGACTTTGGTAAGCTATGAAGCCGCACCGCTTGATGGATTGTACTGTGCTTCAACACACAAGTATTATTATGGTGTGTGTTTAAAGTAAGACATATTATCTAGCGTTTTGTTTCGCAATATTATGCAAAAGCAACTTTTCTTACCTTCTGGTACATGCTGATCTGTATTTGGGATCTGCATAAATCCTGAAAAATTGTGCGCGTCCGCCTCTGTAGTCCGTGCCGACACCGTAGTTGATAAGCTTCTTATTTTTCTCTATCTTCTTGTTATGGGACTGTGCTTCAACATACAAGTATTATGGTGTGTGTATAAGGTTGCCATTTCTAATATAAAGTAGTGTAAAGTTCTTACTTATATCTGTCAGTAAACTTGCCATGAAAGTGCTAAAACATACCGGTGTAGTGAGTTTACATTATTCACCCAAAAAACTTTAGTTATTAGTGAGTTCCGGTCGGACGGGTTTTCACGAGACACCTTGATGTTGTTTCCGGATGAGGAGATGCTGCTCCGTTTATTGAATGAAGTAAACTCTGAATGTCATTAAAACAGTTAGCTCCATCTTTCGAGACTTCTTCCATTCTGTCCTTGCACGCTACACCGCTACAACAAAGATGACGGGAGAAGACGCTGCCGAAGGTGAGCCACAGAAAATAAGGATGTCCACAAAACGGCGCATCCAGAAGCGACTGTCAGAAAGCGGCTTGAAGATGATCTGTAAAACATCATCTATGCAACATTTTGACCAAAGAACCACCATTATATGGTTATGTAAACAAGGAAGTGTTTTCCATTTAGAAAAAAAAAAAAAAATATAACCCCATTAATGCGTTTTATATATGAAAAAATATGAAAAAAATAGGCCATTCGTCGGCAGTGCGCTTTATAATCCGGTGCGCCCTATGGTCCGACAAGTCGCCACCTCTATATATACAGTCATGGTCAAAAGTTTACATACACTTGTAAAGAACACAATGTCATGGCTGTCTTGAGTTGCCAAGAATTTCTACAACTCTTATTTTTTTGTGATAGAGTGATTGGAGCACATACTTGTTGGTCACATAAAACATTCATGAAGTTTGGTTCTTTTATGAATTTATTACGGGTCTACTGAAAATGTGACCAAATCTGCTGGGTAAAAAGTATACATACAGCAATGTTAATATTTGGTTATATGTTCCTTGGCAAGTTTCACTGCAATAAGAAGCATTATTCAGCATTGTCCAAACGTTTAAATCAGGCTAGAATTAAGGGTTTACAAACCCTGTTTCCATATGAGTTGGGAAATTGTGTTAGATGTAAATATAAACGGAATACAAGGATTTGCAAATCATTTTCAACCCATATTCAGTTGAATATGCTGCAAAGACAACATATTTGATGTTCAAACTGATAAACTTTTTTTTTTTTGCAAATAATCATTAACTTTAGAATTTGATGCCAGCAACACGTGACAAATAAGTTGGGAAAGGTGGCAATAAATACTGATAAAGTTGAGGAATGCTCATCAAACACTTATTTGGAACATCCCACAGGTGAACAGGCAAATTGGGAACTGGTGGGTGCCATAATTGGGTATACAAGTAGATTCCATGAAATGCTCAGTCATTCACAAACAGGGATGGGGCGAGGGTCACCACTTTGTCAACAAATGCGTGAGCAAATTGTTGAACAGTTTAAGAAAAACCTTTCTCAACCAGCTATTGCAAGGAATTGAGGGATTTCACCATCTACGGTCCGTAATATCATCAAAGGCTTCAGAGAATCTGGAGAAATCACTGCACGTAAGCAGCTAAGCCTGTGACCTTCGATCCCTCAGGCTGTACTGCATCAACAAGCGACATCAGTGTGTAAAGGATATCACCACATGGGCTCAGGAACACTTCAGAAACCCACTGTCAGTAACTACAGTTGGCCGCTACATCTGTAAGTGCAAGTTAAAGCTCTCCTATGCAAGGCGAAAACCGTTTATCAACAACACCCAGAAACGCCGTCGGCTTCGCTGTGCCTGAGCTCATCTAAGATGGACTGATACAAAATGGAAAAGTGTTCTGTGGTCTGACGAGTCCACATTTTACATTGTTTTTGGAAACTGTGGATGTTGTGTCCTCCGGACCAAAGAGGAAAAGAACCATCCGGATTGTTATAGGCGCAAAGTGTAAAAGGCAGCATCTGTGATGGTATGGGGGTGTATTAGTGCCCAAGACATGGGTAACTTACACATCTGTGAAGGTGCCA